>NW_012119066.1:283130-317490 GCF_000951035.1 Colobus angolensis palliatus | reverse complement strand
AAACTGTTTTCCACAGTGGCTGAAGTATAATTTACATTCCCACCAACAGTGTATAAGTGTTTTCTTTTCTCTGCAACCTCACCAGCATCTGTGGTTTTTTTTTTTTTTTTTATTAATAATTGTTCTCCTGCCTCAGCCTCCCGTGTAGCTGGGACTACAGGCGCCTGCCACCTTGCCCAGCTAGTTTTTTTTTTTTTTTAGTAGGGATGAGGTTTCACCGTGTTAACCAGGATGGTCTCGATCTCCTGACCTCACAATCCGCCCACTCGACCTCTCATAGTGCTGGGATTACAGGCGTGAGCCACTGTGCCCGGTTCCCTAGCTTCTTACTAGCTTAGTCACTGGCCAAGAGTCCCCAGTTTTGGCAGTCTTTCTCCTTAAAGGCTCTGAGAGTGTTCCACACACAACCCTTCAGGATGAGGGGTGCCTATGAGGAGGGTGGAGGAACCAGTGTTAAAGGGAATCCTTCCCTCTCCACCGCTCCTGCTTAGTCTCCTGAAGAATGACATGTTTTACAACTGGCAAGTGCTGATCGAAGTCCAGCCCAGCCATCTTGCCTGCCTGTCTCAGTGAGGGGAAGCTCCCGAGATGTCTCCCAACAAAAGCGTCAGGCAGGCAAAAGCCATTCTTCACCTGCTCCTGAGTTTGTGAAGCTCTAAGGCCAGCAGCCAGCCGTGGTGGCCTCTGCCACACTCAGCCATGAGAGTGGAAGCTTCAGAGGAAGGCAAATGCCCCACAGGAGTCTCTGGAACACGCGAGTCTGGTCCATAGAGGGTTCTTAGGGAGGGTGCTGCCATTGGGAAGCTGAACTTGCAAACAGTGTTCTAGAAGCTTGCTACTGCGATGGCATCTGCAAAGAACAGTAGCGTCGTCTCTTGGGAGCTAGAAGAAATGCAGAAACTTGGCATGAGCCCACACCTATTGAGCCGGAGTTGGCCTCTGTGAAGGATCCCCAGGTTGTTCACTGTGCACTGAAATAGAAACTCTTTTAGAGCAGGCCTTTGAGCAGAGCCCAGTACATGGTAGGTGCTCAGTCCGTTTTGTTTTCTGAATAGCACATCCATGAAAAGAGTCATGTGTTGCCTTCTTGTTAAACTGTGATCACTTGCCCTCCTGCTTGCACCCTTGGCTTCCTGGATTTCCACCAAGACGTGGGTTTCGGGACACGTTCCCTTCCTTGTGTCGCGCTCACAAGCCCTGTCGCTCGGTGCTGAGGTTGCTCTTCCTCCACTCTGGGTCAGGGCAGGGGCCCGAGGGGACACAGCTATTTTGCGCCATTTTTCTTGTGTAGCTGGGCACCTCCCACAGCACTGTTCTTCTTTTGATGTTACAGTTGCTGCCCTCCCTCATGACTGGCTTGCCAATCTTACTCCTTTTTAAAGAAAAAAAAAAAAAAATCCCCCTGCGTACATTCAGTTTAAAGTCTCCTCAATCAGACCCAGGGATTTGGGGTAACTATATTCTGGCGCTGTCATGGACCCAGCGCTGAAATCCCCGGGTTGGCCACACCTCCCCACCGGAGTTAGGAGACCCATGGCTCCAGGAGCTGCGAGGAGAGAGTCTTCTCTATTCAACCCAGCCCCACCCTCGGACACAGCCACAAGGCTACAGCGCACTGTAAACCAAGGGCCCATTCTGTAGAACTGTTTAAAGGATGGATGGAAGAAACTCTTCGGCTTTTCTTACCCTTCTAGACAGTTCTGTGGTTGGAAAGTGGTTGTGGAAGAAAATCACATCTAACCTAAGAAAGCTGGGGAGACAAAGTGTTGGGAGGGGCTTTGCTGAGCCAGGAGGCAGCCACTCGATGTCACAGAGGCCATAGGGTGATGAGCGGGGTCCCCTGTGGGATGGTGAGCCCTGGCCCAGTCTTTACTGTCCCATGGACAAGACTGCACCGCTCCCTTGAGCTAATCTCCCACCCCATCCAGTTTCATGTTCCCAGGAGCATCGGCCCCTGCAGAGGGGCCCCAGAACAGGGGCAGGCCCTGGGATGGGCAAACACCTGCCCAGGTACCAGCAGCAGTCCTCATGATGAATGGATAAAGTTGCCAAGACGTTTGAAATATTGAGTTATCATTTTGTTTCCATTTTGTATGGAAGATGAAAATGTGTTCTCTTTCCATTAAAAAACATGAAAAGTGTAGTTATTGGGTGCATTGGTTATGTGTGTGCACATCCATATAGGAGGGGGGTGTCCACCTGATGAACAAACAAGGTGACCCCACATGTAGATAGAGCCACTGGAGCCCTTTCCTTTCCAGATGGCACCTTGATGGGAAGGGGTGCCCCCTCAGGCCGAATCCATACCACACGGGAGGGCAGAGCCGCCGGGCTTCCCTGCAGCATGGAGGCCTGTGTGCGAGACAAGTCTGCACCAACTTGCAGAGTGAGGAGCTGGGGAAAGCGCGGCTGCTCCTAATGGGTGCACGAGAGCTGCCGTCCCGCAGGCGGGGATGTCCTGTGACCATGGGCCCACGAGGATGTGTGTGGCTGGTGAGGGGCCTTCTGATCGGGATGGCACTGGTGCCAAATCCAGGCCCAGCTTTATGATGTGACTAATTGGCGCTTGTTGTGTAGACAACGAAAACTTCCCCAGATGGTGAGTTTTGCCCCAGGATCAAGTCACAGATGTGTAGCAGTGCCTGGGACTCCACAGCCTGTGTGAGTCTGGCAAACCTGGTCCCCAGTGGTGGGTGGAAGATGATCCCTCAGTCCCACGCATGTAGAGATGCATCTGCGTGTTGAGGCCCTCCGGGTTAGTCCACTCTGTACTTTCAGAATGAAGACTGCACAGGGCAGGAGGAAACGGGCCCATGGAGAAGCCCCTTGGCTCAGAAGCAGAGATGAGTCAACAGGATACAGCCTAACCACTCTTCCTAGGACACCCCTTGGCAGCAGTTTGCCTGCCTGGCTGCTGCAGGGTTGCTGGGGATGCTGAAGCTTTGGATGAAGCATTGAGGACTTTATTCTGTGAGGCAGGAGTTCTTACTTCTGCCATCTGTTGAAGCTGCCTATCTTGATGGAAGCTTTTTGCCTTCACTTTCAGCACCGGCCTTGGGCTGGCGTTGCTAAGGCATGAGGGATGCATGCTGCCTCCCCACCCTCAGTCTCCGTCTCCGCCGTGAAGGGGGCACAGTGCGGTCACTTGTGAACAGCCTCTCAGGGACACGTGCTGGTGGCCGCCCAGTGCTCAGTAACATGTGGCACTGCTGAGGGGCCAGGCGCCCTGCTCCTGGCTGCTGTGGCCCCTGATGAGAATAGGGATCCTGGAAATCTACGCTGACATTCAGATCAGGGCCCCATCTCTTCTGGACGTGCATACAACAACCTGTTGGTGCCTGGATCTCCTGATTTTGAAAACAGTTTTCAGTACCAAGTCAGCAGTCACAGGGGGACTAAGTGATACACTCCAGGCCTGTTCCTTTGGGGAAAAGGGAATCATTTGAGCCCGGCCTCAGCATTGTTGCTGCCACGATTGCTGTGTAATGATGTCCCAAATGCAGGCGCATGGCAGGTGTGTTTAGAACGTGCTCCCATGCCAGTGAGTGAGATGAATGGAGGGCTGCGCTCACTGTGCCCTGCTGCTCTGTCTTCCTCTAGACCCTGTCAAGTGGGCAGAGAACACTGGGGTCCAGGAAGCTGGCTCTCAGGTATTTGGAGAGCCCCACGGAGGGCTGTGGGAGGGAACAGGCACTGGTTTGTTCTCTGAGTAGCACTTAGGAGGAAGCAAATGAATACAGCCGTGAAATAGAGCAAAACAGCTGAGCCTGGTTGGAGGAAACATTTCAAAGGAAATAATCCTGGCTTTAGATCACACATGTTGGAGCCCGGAGTGAGGTTTTTCGTAACCTCCCTCTGAAAGGCAGATATTTGTAGTGGAAACGCTGATAGCCATGTGCCTGGGCCGGGTCTGAAGGCAGCTGGAACCTGCAGCCATCCTGCTCGCCCGCTCCTGTGATCTGCTCCTGTGATCTGCTCGGCCTACCCGGAGCAGCCCTGTGATGGGGCCGCCCTTTCTCATGCCACTTAAACTCAGCAGGGCTGCTGGGTTTTTTTGTTTTTGTTTTTTTTAACTCATCAAGGTGCTACCAGCTGCAAATGCTAGCTCTGTATCTGGGTGAGACCTGGCATCTCCCTTCACTGGTTCACAGCATTGAGGGGACTCTCCTAGACAAGGCTGACGTCAGACTCGACTCCTGGTAGGTATAGGGGACAGGCCCCTCCTGGCACCTGCTGGCCTCCCATGCAAGGACTTAGCCTATATCCTTAGCCTATGCCAGGTGTACACCCACGGCTGGCCACAGCGCGGGCGTGACTGCCCCAGGGAGCCTGCACTGCCACAGCGGCTCACGTGGTCCTTCACTTGCCTGCTATGGATGGTCTTCCCACCTTCGTGGATGTCACTGCCTCCCTGCCTCTCTCCTCTTCTTTTCTGAATCCTGTAACTACTTCCCGACAGCTGCTGAGTCCCATTTTTCCCATGAAGGCTTCAAACTGCCCCCCAGTGGCCTACCTGTAGTTTCTGGAAAGCCCTTTGGCCACTGGCCTAGGTGCCTCTGTGGTGCCCTACAGCACACAGCCCAGTCATGCTGCTGCAGAGACCCTGTGGGCCCCAAACCCAAAACAGTTCCCTGGCAGAGAGAATGTGCCAGCCCTGCATACAACCACCCCACCCTGCTCAGTTTCTGCTTGTAGAAACTGAGAAAACTCAGAGACGGCTCCCGCTTCCTCCTGCCCCGAGCTCTGTGCTCCTCCAGGGAGGTCTGCCCAGAGGGCAGCTGGCATTTACTCAGTTTCTTCGGCTACTTCTGGAAAGGTGAGGGAGAAAGAGTGGAAGCTCACAGGCATTTACCCAGCCTGATGGCATTTGCTTAACCCAGCTTGTAGCAATCATCCCATGCTGATTCTAGTATCATATTTTCTTCCCAGCCACCTCTGTGTACACAGTAAAGAGTTCCCTCTGCTTTATTCTTTCAGATCACTGCCAGCTCCCCATTATAGGTATGCACGTAGGCTGAGCCGAGTACAGCCTAAGATTAAGGAAGGGGCTCCATTGGGCACCCGAGTGGGAAACTTCCTCCAGGTGTAGGCTCAGGGGACACTGTCACTCACAGGTGGTGAATTGACCTAACTGAGGCCCCAAGCACCAGCCCAGGGAGCCTTTTCTCACAGCTGGTACCTCCGCAGGCTGTGTCATTCACGGACCTTCCCCCACTGGGTGTGCCTGGGCTGCCCCTCCCAGCCCCTCCAGGCGATGCCACAGCCCTGAGAGGAAGGATGTGGCTTACCGGCCAGGAGGATTTCTTCCCCGGTTGCTCGTGGACTTGAACCTTCATACCACCTTTCCTGATAAGCACCACCCAGGATCAGAGTTTCGTCAAACTCTTGGCTGCACAAAATGCCTGCTATCTTGTAGAACAGGTGGGAGATGTGGGAAGGAGTCGTGTCCTGGGACCTTGCCAAATCACTCAAGATGACAGATTATTGACACTTCTGGGCTGCACTCAAGGCCAGCTTCTGGGGCTTGACAGCCTGAGTGGAGGTGGTTACTGAAAAGAGCTTCCATGGTTCATGCTGACCAGAGCAGACTCCCCTGCCACAGCTGGTCACCAGCCATTAGAAAGTGCATTCCAGTCACATGCTTTGAAATCTCCTCCGGGGACCTGCAGTGCTCAGGGCAGGCCGGGAACCTGCTGTTGTGGAGCATGCAGGGCCAGCCCACGTCTTCTGATGCGGGGCTTCCTTCCCGTCTTGTCCCTGGTCCCTCACTGTCTGCAGGGCTGCACCATGCATGCCAGAAATGGCCAGCAGTTGAAAAGAGTGGGGAGACAAGATAGTGGCTCTTGGAAAACACTTCCGTCTCTATGAGTCCCCTCTCTCCGTCATGGCTCCTGGGGTTTTTGAGCTGCTCCAAAAACCTTGTCAATAAAACCTGTGCCACCCCACCAGCCTCTGCTGTGTTTTCCCTGCCGTCTGACCGATTTGAACACATTGCCAGGTTGTGAATGGGAATGTGGCCTGGAGAGTGCAGAGGGCTGGTGTGGCACGTGACCATGATTTAATGAAGCCCCTGCTCTCCCCTTTCTCACTCAGCTCAACGACTCCGCCAAGCAGCTCATTGAGATGGACAAGCCGTGCCCAGCCGCTGCATCCAGCTGCAATGCCTCCCTGCCTTCTGACTCTGGCGCTGTGGCCAGCATGGCCCCAAGTCCCACTTTAAGCAGCTCGGGGGCGGTCAGTGCCTTTCAGCGGCGTGTGGATGGCAAGAAGAACACCAAGAAACGCCACTCCTTCACCGCGCTCAGTGTGACCCACAGATCCTCCCAGGCTGCCAGCCACAGGCATTCCATGGAAATTAGCGCTCCAGTGTTGATCAGCTCCAGCGATCCCCGAGCCGCGGCCAGGATTGGAGACCTTGCTCATCTGTCGTGCGCTGCTCCCACCCAGGTAACATCCCGTGGGCCAGGGCAGGCATCCCTGGGTTCTCTGAGGTTCTATCCTCAGCTCCATGTTCAGTGCTCCCTGTTCCTCAACTAGCATGGAGGCCACCCCAGAACTGCCCTTTGGGGTTGAGCGGGGTTTGCCCCTTGCTACCTGGCACTGGGTCCCGCCCCCCATCTGAAGCATGGAGAATGGTGAGCGTGCCCTGCCTGGTTCAGAAGATGGCCTAGTGGTGTGTGAGCTGATTCTCGGTGGTCCAGGAAATGTCTGAGTAATACCCACCCACCTCATGACAAGGTTTTTCCCATGTCATTTGGCTTCTGGATGTCTGATTATGTCCTAGAAGATAGAAGAGTCTTGGCCTAGTGCTAGCATATTTTTAGCATCTCTGCAATGTTTGCTAATTTCCCTTTCAAGAGCAAGAAAGAGCCAGAGCTCAGAACCAGAATGAACTATTGTTGAGTACTTTCGTTACTGTTGTTTCTACAGATACCTTCTATTTCTAGACTCCATTTCCACTAGTTTTTTTGTAAATTGAAGTAACCAAAGCAAAGCATTTGAAGGCTGGGCACAGTGGCTCGTGCCTGTAATCCTGGTGCTTTGGGAAGCTGAGGCGGGAGGATTGCTTGAGGCCAAGAGTTCAAGATCAACTTGGGCAAGACTCTGTCTCTACAAGCAACCAGTCAATCAATAAAATAAAATAAATTGATTTAAAAATTTTAAAAATAATGAACAATATTTAGTAAGTACTTGCCTGTAACTCTGACAAGACCCTTCACAGTGCCATGCACAGGGCAGGAATTGGGCAAGTTTCCCTTTTATGAATGCAGAGACTGCAGCCGGAGATGGAAGGGGCTCTCCAAGTGCCCGACAGGGCGACCCTGTAGTCACACTGCTGTGCCGTTGTCATCAGACCTCCTCTGGACTGTGGCAGGTGTGCATGGGTGAGCCCAGGGTGCCCACACAATGGTGCCCACACTATTTCTCCCTTTGCTGCTGCTTTCCACCGAGTGGCCCACCCTCCACCACACTCCACATTCCCTTCAGAGTCCCCCTCTGGCTGCCTTGGACACGCCTCAGAGCAAGGGCGTTGATCTGCGGGGAATCCTGGGGCAGACACCCATAAGCAACTGGCTGGGAAGAACTGTCTTGTTCAAAATCACAGTGAACTCAGACAACTTTACGCAGAGAATTGTCTTAAAAATTGCCGAGCTTCTGGAGAAGGGCCATGTGATCTAGATGTGCCACATCAGCCTACACACACATGCACACGTGTGTGCACATACACATATTACATGTACACTTGAGCACATGCACACCTGCACATATGCACTCCCATGCACATGTGCACTCACATACACATGGCACACACATATACCTGCACACACACACGTGTACTTACACCACCATCCACATGCACACCTACACATAAACACACACACGTATACACATATACACCTGTGCACACATGTGCACTTATAGGCACCCCCTCCACATGCACACACATATGCATGTGCATACACGGGCATTTACACACACACACACACACACCTCAGGTACACACCTGCACATACACATGCATACACACATATACACATATACACCTGTGCACACATGTGCACTTATAGGCACCCCCTCCACATGCACACACATATGCATGTGCATACACGGGCATTTACACACACACACACACACACCTCAGGTACACACCTGCACATACACATGCATACACACATATACACATATACACCTGTGCACACATGCACACACTTGTGAACTTATATGCTTCCCTTCCACATAAACACCCACACATAACACCCATGCACACATGTAGACATTTATACATGCACACACATATTGGTGGATACACACCTGCACACATACATGTACGCACACACACGAACGCTAGCTCTCATTGGTGGCTGAGGCTGAGGTCTGGAATGGGTGCTGTAGTATCTGGAGCCGTAACCATGCAGTCATCTGCCCCCATGGTTACCCCACTGCCTGGAAGCTCCCACAGCCTGTGCCTGGGAACGTTTCCCAAGGAACAGCCACTGGGGCTGCTGGTGCGTTTTCCTTATGGGGAAAAGCACAACCTTGATCCCAACCCTAACTCCACTCCTGACCTGGGCTAAATTCTTCTTGAGCACCTCCTATTTGGAAATGCCTGGGAGGGGCATGGTAACTCAGTGTCAGGCCAGCGTGGCTGTGCTCCCTGCATGTGTGCACATCTGGGGGGTAAAGCCACAAGCAGTGGCTCTTGGAAGAGTCTTGCTTATTCTTTGCTCAAACATCCTGGACACCGGGCAGGTTGTCATGGTGATGCTAAGACTCGGGGAGCTCACCCTGTTTGTCACCCACGACAAATTGTGATAACTCTGGCCCAGAGCTGGGGTCCCTCCTTGGCAACCTGAGCAGCTGCTGGCAATGTGAACAGTTGAAAGTTGTGTTGTGAAACAAATTTGGCTCAAAGGGAAGTTGCAACAGGTTTGAGGGGTGCCCCTAAGGAGAGGACTGAGGAGCAGTGGCCTGGCCCTTGTGTACCACTTGGGTAGGTCTTTTGTGTCCTTCCTCCTAGAAGAGCAAAGGCCATTCTCACTGTAGTCAGGGACCCCCATCAACCAGAGGGAGGGCCCTTCTTCCTGATGACCAGCCAGAGGTGGCCCTGGAACTGCCAGGCCAGCACCTACCCCCACAAGGGTCTGGCCTGTGTCCTGTAATTTGTGGGTAATATGTCCAAAGCTGCCCTTGGTGTTCCTTGGAGTTCTCAAAAAGGAGCCCACAGGGCCCATGAACTTTGCAAAGCTGCTGCTGTGTCCCAAGAGGGCCGGGGGCATCTTCTCCACCACTTTCCTGCAGGCCCCTGAGATGTGCTCAGCACACGCAGGTGCAGGATCTGGTTTCCTCTCCTTCCCGCATCCTCACCTGCACCAGCATCTCATGTTGCCATGGCCTCTGTGTTAAAACAAGCAGAGGGAACATTTCTAAGCCATCTACAGTCTGATGTCTACTGGGGCAGGAAGGGAACAGATGTTTCTATTAATTTGCATACTACCTGGCTCCACAGGGATTGGAATTAGGGATTAGTGGGACTGGGATCCTGGGATCCATTTACCAGCAGTTTGACTTGAAGTGAAAGTCATGACCAGGCTACTGACTTTAGTTTGGGTCACCTCAAAGGGCAAGAGGTCAAATAAAGCAGATGCCACGTGTCTCCCTGTCCTGATTTAATTGAGCTGCTGGGAGACAGAAGGGGCACCTGGTGCAGGTGTGAGCTGTGTGTGCTGCCCTTGCCGGCTCCAGTGTGCTGCTATGGTCTGGATGTGCCCAGAGACCAAGCCCTCCCGGTCTGCCCCTGCTCTGCACTGCCTTCCTGGTTCCTACCACCTTGCTGGCCATGTGTGTCTGACCAGGAAGTGCCTAGCCTGAGGACTGGCCCGTGGTAGCCAAGGCGATCCAGACTCAGGTCCTGCTGTGACCACAGTGCTTCAGGGATTCTCTTCCCCACCATGCTGGCCACACCCCGGGAGAGGGAGCCCAGGCCCAGGATTCTGTGTTAGTGGGTGGCACTTTGGCTTTGATCATCGGCCTGGAGAAATTGAGCATTGCTGTGTGCATGCGCTCATCCACAAACAGAGGCCTCTCGCGTGCCAGCACTGCCATCTTGGGAAACGTGGAGTGGACAGAGCAGGAAGCCCTGCAACCCCAGGCTCCTTGGTGCCCACAGCATGGGGTATTGCTGGCCCCAGCAAGGGCCACTGCAGCAGCCAGTCCCCTGCCTCTCATAGTCCCCTCAGGACCCAGCGTGTCCATTTAGGCTGTGATAAAGAATATCTTGACTAACAGGATGAATTCTTGGCACCTGGCAACTGGGGCTGTAGGGGAAGGCAGGCTGGTGAAGTGTACGAGGCTGGTCATCTGGACCAGGACTTTTGGGCCATGGGGAGCAGAGGATTACAGATCGTGCATTGTGTCTCCCAGTGCATTTACTTTTGGGGTGAGCATGGTATGGTCCCCGACAGTTATTGAATCCTCGTTGAACATTACATTGGATTCTGTAGAAAGGTCCAAACAGCAGGTGTCTGCCCTGGAAAAGCAGCCAGCTGGAGTAGAGACGAGCCGTTTGCTGGGCACTATGCTGTCCAATGCATTGACTGCAGTTGATCCACAGTCAGGCTTGGTGGGGGGATGTGGATGAGGAAGCCCCTCAGCTGGCCGACTTAAGGGGCTCTTGCTGTAATGGACTGGTTTTGCTCTTTCTTTAGTGTTGTCTTAAAATAGAAAGGAAGCGTGCGTCTGTGTTTTCTATAGAAATGAGTCTGAAGCACAGAGGACGCTTCCCTGCTTCTCAGAGTGCCTGAGCACCATGAAGCCTGGGAGCACAGCCTGAGAGCCCCGTGCTGGCCGAGGTTGGCCTCCTCCCCGTGGCTGTCGGGGATGCATCTGTGGCTTGCCTGTCCCCATCTCTCCTTCGGCTTCCTCTGCTGATCTCACTTTCTCTGTCCTGGCTTGCATCACTTCTCAGCTTCCCTGGCTGCGTGGCTCACCTCACCCCACAGTGAGCCAGTCATTCATTATTTCTACTTCAGAGATGAGGAAGCTGAGGCCCCCCAGGTGGAGGTGACGCCTCAGGGCCGTGCTTCCGGGCCAGCCCTCCCTGGCCTTCCAGGGCCCCACCCTGGCTGTTAGGAGTGCTGTCAGGACACGGATATCACTTAACTTCCCAGTTTGCTCTGTAAAATGCACAGGGCTGACTTCAAGCCAAAGGAGACACGCAGGAGAAGGCCAGCAGGTCCCTGCAGTGCTCTGTAAAGTGCCCCCGCTTTGCTTTTCTTTTAGGCTGAGGCCAGGCTCAGTGCAGCGCACAGGACAGGGTGCTGGGGTGGAGGTGCGGGCTCCCTCTCTCTAGCTGTGTCACCCCAGGAGAGTTGCTGAACCTCTTGGAACCCTGCAGTTAAGAGCCAGCCTCCAGAGCCAGACGGCCAGGTTGAGCACTTATCCTTGTACCTGCAACCTTGGGAAAGCTGCCTGACCTCTTCCCAGAAACTCCGCTTCCTGTCTGTTAAATGGAGCCAAGCTGTGCCCTCCCCACCCCCATGGTCGTTGTGAGGGTGGAGCGAGGGGGTGCATGCGGGCCGCCCTCCTTGGTAGGTGTACCTTGAGCGTTGGCTGTGGTGGCTGTTTCTGCTGCTCAGGGAATCGGAATGAATCACCAGCCCAAGACGCCAGACACCAGACACCAGACACATCATCTCTAGTCACTGTTCTGTGCTCCAAGAGCCCATCTCTGGCTTGGTGCTGTGCTGGGTCTTGGAGGTTTTGGAAGGCTGGCGGTGGGTAAGGAGTGGGTGTGGCCGAGACCACTGCAGGATGGGAAGGAGGGCAAGAAGTAAAGGAAGGAGAAGAAAAAGCGTCAGAGACTCTGACACTCACACAGCCTGAAATATCCACTGTCCAGCTCTTTGCTGGAAAGGGCTTTAGGCTGAGGCTTTGTTGATGAGAATGCTGAAAAGGAAGAGCTGTGAAACAGAGGAGAGAGCTGGGAGCTGTGTAAGGTGAGCTCCAGACCCGGCGGGGAGGGAGGTGCCGATGCAGAACAGGCCAGCGCCTGGGTTTGGAGTAGCCATGTGGGAAATGCTACAGGCTGGAGACTGGGAGTCTCAGCGGCTACTCTGCAGGGGCAGGGACGGGGGACAGAAGGATGCGGGAGTGGGGCCTAGAAGGAAGCTTTGCCAGGCCTAGGCCGGCCACAGGCACCGTCACGGTGGCCAAGGAGCTGCTGGGGCTGCCGCTGGGTACCTCCCAGAAGCTGCCACGGGAACACAGGGCCTGAGCAGGTGGGGTGCGGCCCAGGCTGGCGGCCAAGCAGAGCTGACCTTTCTCCCACTGGGTGCCCTCCCAGTGCCTCTGTGGAAGGCCCAGTCCCATTCTTCTCTCACTGACCTACTGCTTCCTCTTTCCCCTGGATGTGCTCGACTCTCTGCAGTCTGATCTTGCTCACCACCCCTGGTGCTGAAGCTGACCCACCCACAGTTACCAGTGCCCTGTCCAGTGTCCTCCTTCCTCGTCCACCATCTTGACCTCTTGGCAGCACTTGATGCTGTGGACAGCACCCCTTCCTGAGCCTGTCCCCTTTGATCTGTGACTCTTCTTTCCAATGCAGTCCTGTCCTGGCCCTTCCTGCCAGACCTTCTTTCTAGTCCCTACATCTACACAGATACCAGTGCCCCCCGCCTTCTCTTCCCATCCTGGGCACACTCACCCATGGGGGCTCACCCTCTCCAGAACCCCAGCCAACGTCCCTAAACTCTGCCTGCCGGCACCTCTTTCAAACTACAGATTCTCTTCTCCAACTACCTGCTGGCTTCCTGGAGAGACGCCTCGACTTCGGTGCTTGCCAGGAGCAACCGATGACACCCCTCTTTCCGCAAACCTGCTTCCCCTTCTGTGTTCCATCTGTTCTTCAAGGAGTCACCACTGTCCTTAGGTGCCCCGAGCTAACACTCTTCGTCTTCCCCAACGTTGACTCCCCTGCCCCTGAGTTCCCTCCTGAGTCCCTTGGAAGGTTCCGGGGAGCCTTCAGACTGGCCCTTGGTTGCCTCTCCAGCTCCCGGCAGCACTCTCCACTCCCGAGAGCCCGTGCAAATCTGCTGCCTGCGACCCACACTGCTCTGGCCTTGGCTCATTTCTCCCCGAGACTGCCGCAGCTAATCCCTTCCCACCTGCCCATGTCCCTTTTGCTGCTCCTCAGCATGGCATTCTACCCACCAGGCAACCACAGACACATACCTGTGCAAAAAGGCGCCTGCCCACCCTTCAGGCCATCTGACGTGTTCACCCCCTTTGGCAGCTTTCTGTGGCCCCATGTCACCTTTCCACCACCAAATCAATTCCCTCACCGTCTCTGCCTGCAGGACTTCCCGTGTGCCCATCAAGATGGAACATTATTTGTGTGTATGGCTGTCCCCCGTTCCTCCCTGGGCTTTTAGGTCCTTGAAGGCAGGAGCTAGGTGCCAGTGGCCCACAGCTGGGGCTCTCACACGCTAGCTTCCTTCTTGGGTGGGCCACAAAACAGCACCAGCAGCATTCCTCACTGGATGGTCTTGTACATAAAGCAGCGTGGTACCTAAGAGGCTGTGTGGCCTTCCCCAACCCTCACAGGCCTGGCTGCACGTCGATGGCTGGGGAGAGGACACAGCTGTGGGGCCCTGGCTGAAGGTGTCCAGGGCATGCAGCTGGCTGAGCCTCAGGTGGCCCGTCCTGCTCATGTTTGCACCCCTAGGGATTCTTCCTTTGCGATTGGGAGAGGTCAGAGGCTCATCTGGTGCTTCAGGCGTAATGGAGTATCACTCACATGTCAGCGCTCTGCTGGGGGAGGAAGGATAATCAGAGGAGAGGGAAAGAAGCCATTCAGGCCAACTCTACTGTGACACATTTGCTTTTGAGGTTATTGGATCAAATCGGGAAATGATTGCTTCCATTTTAGAAAAATTTCCTCATAAACCAAGTATGAAATCATGGAGGTGCCCGAGGACCCTCTATGGGCAGTCGGCTCACACAGTCGGGGTGCCTGTGTCCATCACTGAGAGTGGCCACATCACGTGATAAGCAGCCCACGTTCTCCAGGGCACCAAGCTGCGGACGCTTGCTTCTCACTCATACTGTGAGTCACCGGCAGAAGAGGGCTTGGCTCCACCATCCTCACCCGGGACACTAACAAACACCCACAGGCTGAGTCCAGCCACTGCTTCTTTTGGTAAATGAAAGCTTCGCTGGAACAGGGTCACACACGCCCATTTGTATATCATCCACAGCTGTTTTTAGGCCATCACAGAGATATTGAGGAGTTGTGACAGAGATTCATAAGACCCACACAGCCTGAAATGTTTATTACTGAGCCCATTACAGAAAATACCCGCTGACTCCTGGTGTAGAATGTCTCCAGGACCGTAGCAGGGGCAGAAATGAGGCAACTAGAAATGAGGCTTCCACATGGAAGCCTCTGCTCATGCTCTTTTCAGTGGTCAAAGCCAATCCTACAACCCCGCCCTGTTGAGGGAATGAGCACATGGAGTCCAGCAGGGCTTTGAGGAGAACAGTCCCCAGGCGTCACTTCCCTGCAACTCAGCAAGTTTGCATTTCTGAGCACAGAAGTTGGGAAGTTTCAAAGGAAGAGTCGACACCCTTCCAAAGTAAGGCCGGTGTGGCTCTGACGTTATGCTTGCACTGCCGTGGCACCCACTAATACTGCCCATGAGTGTCCTGCCTCTGGGCAGGGGCTCTTGCTGGCTCCAGAGTGTGGTCAGACGCAGGCTGACTCGCCATCCAGCCAGGACCAGCACCTTCACTGGCTCTTGCCAACTTCTCTGCTCTGGAGAGCACCATGACTTACAAATTACCTCCAAATAAGCAACCCTTGGAGATTAGGAACATACCCTTTAAAATCAATGGAAGGGGAAGTGTTTGAAATTCAGCAGGGAGAACATCAAAAGAGAACATTTCTCAAGTCTCTTCGTGTCTGAGAAGTAAATGAGGAGAGTTCCTTATGGAAGCTTCTGGGCAACTTTAAAATGCATCACCACCTGCTATTTGTCTCCTATGCAGCTTCCTGTGTTGGCTGGATCTTATCTTTGCCACAGGACAGACAGACAGATGCTTCAAGCAGGAGGAAGTGCTGGGGAAAAGCTGAAGGAGCTGAAGCAGGACCTTCCTGCCTCAGGCCTGGCAGCCCCCAGACTTACTGCTTATAACCTATGCAGCCTTTGGCTCCGGCTCCGGCTCTCACCTGCAGAGTACGAGCTGCCTGCATAGTGGAGCATCTGGGCTTATTTTTAGCATTTTCAGAAAGTTACAAATTAATTACGTGCCTTATAAGGAGGCAAAACAAAAAGTAAGGGAGCCTGGGATGAATAAAAAAAAAAATCCCATTGTGAGAATCTTACACAAGAAAACTTTCTGCTACAAATCTGGAAATAGCTGTACCTCCATGACTTACCAATCCTGGTCTTTAAGTGGGGACAGAGGACACCGTGGCTGCCTGCGACCTGGCGTTCTGATGATTTTTGTCGATTGCAAAGCTTGCCAAACACAGTGCAGGGTGCCGGCAGCGTTTCTTTTGCTGCTATGACAAGCTAGGAACCAGATCCATGGGTTTCTGCCTGTGCCTCCAGGCCATCCTTGGGCAGAGTCAGGAAAGATCCTTGGGTCTTCTTGGCATTTGGAGAGCATCCAGGAGCTCTGGGTGGCACTTATTGGCTGGCAGCATAGGAGAGCCACTCCCTTGTCCTAGCAGCTGTTGAAGCCGTATCCTGCAGGGATCCACAGAGGGTTTTTCCACCCTCTGAGGGCACCTGTAGGCCCCATGGGGCCCACCAGGAGTCTAGCACACAGTCCATGCCTCAGAGGGTGGAAAGAAGGAAGGGCCTCGATCAGCACAGGTAAAGCAGGAGGAAACCAGGCCACTGAGGTCGGTGCCCTCGGGGCTATAATGTGAAGGCCCATGATGGCCCTAGACAGGAGGACTGTGAGGAGCTAAGAACCTTCTCCACCCAGTTCTCCTGACTGCCTCAGCCTCCCTCTGCCAGAGCTCATCTGCCCTCCCGCTCCAGGCTAAACCACCTACCTCTCCACAGGCGTTGTCTGGATGCAGTGTGGGTTTGGGGGGCTGAGAAAAATGGGGTCCCACATGCCCTCATGCCCAGGCAGGGTTCGCTCTCAAGACCTTGTCCCCCTGTCACTGTCCCCTCTACCAGCCCGTGAGCTTTGCTGTGGCAGAGAGTGCCACTCTGTTCCCTCACTGTATAAGCAGTGCCTGGCACTGGCACTCTCAGACAAGGACGGATAGATGGACACAGTGAATTAGAGTTGAACAAAAGGATATTTCAAAGTCCACCCCTCCTGCAGCCATTGCCTGTAAAGGAGGCACTTTCTGTTTGAAGGCAGAACGGATGCACAGTTGGATGTGGATGAATATTGTGCCTTTTATGCAAAGCAGGACGGAGATGCCTCTGGCCTGATGGGTGCGCACAGGGAGGAGGGTCCAGAGCCTTGCTACCATCAGAGGCAACAGGCAAGCGAGATCTGTGAGGAAGGCCATGAGCGGAGGCCATCCATGTCTCTTCCTGATAGAAGAAAGCCTCTAGGGCAAGATAGGTTGCTTTTTAGCTGAGGCTTGGGAAGGCCCGGGTAGGTGAGAAACGGGTCCTATAACTTCCTTAACAGACCTCCCCTTTCCTCTTGGTGTTTTAAGATTTTCATTCCCCAAACTGGAGCCGGGTTGTGGATGCGCTCCTCCTGTATTCCCCTGTTTTAATCCATTCTCCTTAGTAATATTGTGGGAATTCCTTGTGAAGCTTTTGATCACAACTTTCACTTTTTGGTTGCAATTATTGGCCCTGTAAGACAAGGGCAGAAAGGGGAGGAGGTTCGTCTTCTCATCATAGACATCTAGAGCAGGGGCAGCAAACTTTCTAAAGGAAACAGCCAGATAGTGAATAATCTAGACTTTGCAGCCAGGTGGTGTCTGCCGCAGTGACTCAGCTCCACCCTGCAGTGTCAGAGCAGCTGGAGACCGCAGTGAATGGTGGGCGTGGCTGGCTGCCAGTAAAACTTTATTCACAAAAGCAGAACACTGGGCCAGATCCGACCTGTGGGTGAGAATCAAATATCCAGCAGCAAATTTGGAACTCCTGCGGGGGCAGGTGGCCTGTGGGCACCAGTGGCGAGCAAGCAGCTCCCCTCACCAGCTGAGAGTGCTGAAGTTATGTGGGCAGAAGGCATGGCCGCTGCCTCTCGCAGGACAGACCCCCCTCGCTGGGGCTTTCTGGCCGCTGCCCTCCCTGAGAGGGAGATCGAGAGGCACGTAGGGCCTCCGGCTGCACAAGCTGCTTGCTCCTCTTTGCAGAACCAGGCAGAAGAATCAGGCCATAAATGTTTTATTCTAGAGTTTTCTTTGGGAAGCAAGTTCACGAGGGTCTGATTTACACCCCATGTAATGGAGTGGGAGCAAGTGATGAATAATGCATGCCCGTTTCACTGCTCCTTGGGGTGATGACAGTGTTTTCTGGGCTTATATTAAAAATTTAAACGAGATGTTTCTTCTCGGGGTCTTCGTCTGTTCCATAGTGTCACTGAAAGAGACTCGGAGCTCCCGTACAGCCTGCCAACCCCCAGACCCTCTTTTTTCCCTTTTAGTAATCCCAGCAGGAAACTACTATGGCCTGGTTCCCAGCCACTGCTTAGGGGTCCCATTACAATGCAGCGGAGGAGTCTCTAGTGTCTGGTTACAACCGGGCGGTTTAGAATCGGGGAACCGTGGCCACAGCACTGCCGCCAGAGCTGATACCAGGCTTCCAACCAGGGAGGCTGGAATTTGATGAAACATATTGCTGTCACAAATGACAGCCCAGTCTTTACTGACTAGCAGCTCCAGGGCTGTGTGCCATTCACCTGTGAGCTCTGTGATAGGGAGAGAGATGCAGGAGCAGTGGCGCTTGCCTGGATCCAGGGCACTGCACAGTCAGGCTGACCTCCAGCCCTGACCTCGGTGCGGAGGGCCCCCACAGCTCTGTGCACCCAGGGAGCAGCATCGGTGCACACACTGTCACTTTACTCTTTGCTTGTGCTAAGTTCCATCAGACGAGGCCAACCTCTCCTACCTATAGCCCTGCCAGCTGACCCTGCACTACTGGGCTCATGTGAAATGCTCACAGGCTGTGTTGTTGAGCATCCTGCCCGAGGGAGGGAATGCTGGAGTGTTCTGTAGGGTCAGTGCGTCAGAGAACTGGGCCGCTGCATGGTCAGCCAGCTCCTTCAGAGCACGTGTGTCCACTTGCCCAGGCCAAATCCTGGCGGATATCCATTATGGAGCAATTTTAAAAGACCATGGTGCAAACCTACTTTATTATAGTCAGAGCCTTTTCCTGGGCATGGGCTGCTGGGCGCGATTTCGTGGCAGACAAGGCTGCACTTAGCTTTGAAGTCAGAGCAGAGATTTCCATTGGGTGATCTTGGAGATAGGATGAACATCTGTCTGAGGGCTGTGTCCCCAATTCTTTTTACTCAAAGGCACCTGGAACTCTGTCTCTTTTCTTGTTTTTATCACTGGCTGACTCCCTCACTCCTGCCAAGTCTTTACTTATCCCTTAAGGCCTGGAATCGTTTAAAATCAAGCCATTAAAAATCAAAGCAGCATCAGAAAGGTGGCTTGTGGTTAGGAGGAAGCCAGGCCTGCGTCCAGGGCCAAGTGCCATGGTTGGAGCTGAAGGCAAGGAGCCCTCAAGTCCCAGCGTCACAGTCAGCAGCTCTCAGCCTCGTTATGAATACTTCGGGGAGAGGTGCCATTGGTTGGGGGCTGGAAACGCATCCAGCGCAGACTTTGCAGGATGCTGGCCATGTGGAAGCCGGTGCCTTTACTCAGGAGTTCCTGGTTACAGTCATTTAAAGGAGAGGCCCCTTGCCCTGCAGTTAGTTCCTGCCAGGGTTAGCAGTGGCTGCTCATCTCTGCCCCTCAGCAGGCCTCATGTTCTTGGGAGTCACATTGTGAACAGCTGGGCCTGTGGCCCCCAGTATGGCGCTGCTGAGCCCGTCAGTGGGAGGACCGCTGACCCCCTCCCACCGCGGCCACCAGGAAGTTGCTGCTTGTTTGCATCCGTAGCAACAGAGACCAGATTCGGAGGACAGACTGACCCCATCAGCATCAGGAAGCCACAACCACTGTGCCAGCCACTTCTTTGTACTTTTAGTTTCTATATCCCTGAGGGCAGGGCCCAACCCAGCGTTGCCTCCTACACAACAGGATGTCCCATGGCACCTCTCGCTCTGGGCACCACACCACACATCCATGCTAGGAGGGCCAGCCACACGGGAGCCACGCTCAGCCACGTCAGTTTTAGGCATTCTTCATCTTGACCTTTGGGAAAAAACATTTCCATACATTTGACCTCTCTCTCCACTCCTCGTTCCAGCTCTAAGTAATAGCTTGTTGTTAAATCCCACATATTTGCTAGGAGCTTTCACTGTATCAAGTGTCAGCTGAAGGCCAGGATTCCAGTGAAGCCGCCAGAATGTCTCCCTCCTGCTGTCTTTAGGGACAGCCTGTGTCAGGGTAGCCAAGGCCCCAGCCCCCTGAATGGGCCCTGTGGCAGCTCCCACTGTCCACGCCCCAGGTTCCTTGACTGAGCCCTCCCGAGCCTCCAGACCCCCAGCGCTGTGGGTTGCTTTACGTTGGACTCACACAGGGCAGTCGGTGGAGGCCGGCACAGATGGGATGGTGAGCCTTAGACCGCTGTGGTGCACGTGTGTGTGCTCTGCATGGTGTGCACTCTCAGCCCAGCCTTCAGCCTCTGCCCAGCAGACAAAACACAGTCTCCTCGGTCTCTCCTGGCCAAACACATTGCCCCCCTTTCACTGGAGTATGGCTTGAGCAGCTCCAGGACATTGGGAGGTGGAGATCCAAGTGCCGGGGCAGGCTCCAGGCAGGCCACCCTCCTAGTGTGGCCTCACCGTGGCTCTAGCTGCACTTTGCTTGTGCTGTGCTGGTTTGGGAAAGCTTGGCTATTTGTGGAGCATTTATCAGAACAGGACAGCAGGCATGGTAACAAGAGCAGGACCAGTGTGTGCCTATCGTCTTACGTACTCACTCTTCCCGCTGCTGCAGAGCCGAGTGCCCAGTGCCTGGGAGCACAGAAGTGCCCGCCCAGCCCCTGCTGGTGCTACAGGGTCACCCCTGCCCTTTGTCAGCTCCCAGGATCCCCTGACAAAGGTGGCACATGGGGGATTGAGAAAAACACAGGTTTACCGCCAGCCAGACCTCAAGTGTTAAATCTGTTATTCTTCTCATACCACTGTGGAAATGTTTCAGGAAACCGTTGTCACTTGATATTAAAGTGTAGATTAAAAAACAATAAAATCATCCCAAAAGGCAGCTCCCCAAAGGAGCAAAGTTATGGTTTGGTGTGTAAGTTTCCTGACTTTTTGCCATGAAAATACATGTATCACTGTCAGAAATTAGATAAGCCTTCATATGCAAGGCTCTCACCTCCATTTCCACTCTGCATACCCTACATGGCCCTTCAGGCCTCGCCATGGAGACCACAGCACAGGCGGCGGTGGGGCGTTCTGTTTCCTCATCAGCCTGCCAGCCGTACGCTGTGGGACATTTTAGCTTGCATCAGGAGCACAGGTTTTTCATATCATAAACAGTGCTGCTGTGAAATCCTTACCTGTACCTCCATTCTGACTTGTCTGATTATCATTATTTTATATATGTATGTATGTATGTGTGTGTGTGTGTATATATGTGTGTGTGTGTATATATGTGTGTGTGTGTGTGTGTGTGTGTGTGTATATGTATTTTTGAGACAGAGTCTTGCTCTGTCGCCCAGGCTGGAGTGCAGTGGCATGATCTCGACTCACTGCAACCTCCACCTTGGGTTCAAGCGATTCTCCTGCCTCGGCCTCCCAATAACTGGGATTACAGGTGCCCGCCACCATGCCCAGCTACATTTTGTATTTTTAGTAGAGACGGGGTTTCACCATGTTGGCTAGGCTGGTCTCAAACTCCAGACCTCAAGTGATCTGCCTGCCTTGGCCTCCCAAAGTGCTGGGATTACAGGCGTGAGCCACCGTGCCTGGCCTGTCTGATTATTTTAGGCTTCATTCTTAACAGGAAACTGCTGGGGCTACAGGCTTTTTTTCCTTCTCTGTCTCTGTCTCTCTGTCTCTTTCTATTTCTGTCTGTCTACCTCTGTCTCTCTCTGTGTCTCTGTGTCTTCCTGTCTGTCTCTCCCCCTCTAGAATGGAGAACAGCGTTGTCTACAAGCCCAAATCACCAAGACGTGGGGCTGACTGTGTGAGAACTTCTCCGGCCCCCCATTCCCCTCCCTATTCTGTGCACTGGGGCCCTGCCCCCACCAGCCCTCCACACAGCACGGGCATGTCACGAGGGCCATGCCCTGCAGGACCTGAGTTTGCAGGCTTCTCTGGTACTAACTATGGCAGAATGGGACAGAAACCGGGGGACTGTGGGTCCACTAGCCCAAGCCAGGAGTGAGGGCTTTCCCTGCAGGGAGCACACTGGGGTCCTCCGTGTCCTATGAGTGGGATCAGGAGGTGTAACTCCCCTCCAGTGGTCCAGCAGGGTAGTCACCTGCCCCAGGAAGCACCTGTGCATGTCAGCAAAGCCAAGACAGGTGGGTCCGTCTAGGTCCTCGGCTTCCTTGGCCATTCCACAGCGTGCAGCTCAATGAACAATGGCATTCCCTCTGAAGCACCGTCTCCCCTGGACTGTGGTTCTCCTTCTGTTTCTCAGACTGCCCCATCTTGGCCTCCTTCAGGGCCCTCTTCTGGGTGACGTCCCGCAGGCGGGACCAGGGTGTCCTCCCTCCTCACTGTCTCCCAGGCCACAGCACCATCTACCCCATTGGCTTCAGGACAATTATCACGAGCCTTTGTTGAGGGCCTATTCTGTCGACTTAGAGTGACTGCTTTATAGACTATGGATGGTCTTACTTCATAGTACAGCTGTGTAGACCATGCGAGCCTCCACCACCCCATCTTCTCATGTCTTGGGGGCTCTGTCCTCCACTGCTTCATTTCTATAGTCTTGGGAGCTTTGATTCAGGTTTCATCTGGTTTTTCAGTTTTTTCAGGCAGGAGGGTAAACCTGGCCCGTTACCATTATGATCAGAGCAGAAGTTCATGACCCTTAATGGACACGATGATAGATCGGAGGCTCACAGGTGCCATCTTGGCTACGGTCACACAAACAGGTCACACACCTGGGAGCTAAGGGCTTTGCCACGAGACTGCATTGCCTCGTAGATCAGCTATATATACATGACCCCAGATCTTCTGCCCAAGCCAATGCCCTCTGAGTTCCTGGTTGGCGTCACCAGCACCCTCATCATCTACACTGAGACGTTTCCAGGCACACCAAATACTGCGTGTCCAGCAGCGAGCTCATGGCCTCTCTGGTCTCTTGCTCCTGTCTCTCCAGCAGCATCTCCATCTGGCCAAGGCTTGAAACTCAGCCCATGCTCCTCCCTCAATGTCCTTCAGACCTATTCTTGTTGGTGGAGAAGGGAATGATGGCCCCCACACATATCCAAGTGCTGATCCCAGAACCTGAGAATGTGTCATCTGACGTGGCAAATGGGAAAAGACCCTGAGATGGAGATGCCCCTGGATCACCTGGGCCACCTCAGCCACAAAGGCCCTCCCGAGAAGGAAGCAGAGGCCAGAGTTAGGGAAGGGGATGGGGTAATAGAAGCAGAGGCGAGAGAGAGGAAGACGCACCACTGCTGGCCTTAATGTGGAGGGGACCAAGGAACGTAGGCAGCCTCTAGAAGCTGCAAAGGCAGGGAATGGAGTCTCCTCCAGACTCCCAGAGGGAACACAGCCCTGCCTCACCTTGATTTTAGAACTTCTGACTTCAAGACCTGTGTGATTGTAAGCCCCTGAGTCTGTGGCTGGCTGTTCGTTTCAGCAGCTGTGAGGAACTTACACCACGGTGTGGTGGCTAAGCACGTGGCCTCTGCATAGGCTGAGTTCAAAATACCCATCTGCAGGCTTGCGAAGGTTGAAAGCATTGTTCTGGGGAAGTGCCCAGAGCTGGGCCCAGCCATGGTAGGCTCTGCACAGGGTGAGTGCTTCGGTCACAGGTGCTACAGTCGCGGCTGCTATTCCTACTAACAGGCCCCTGAGCGCGTCCAGATCCCCTCCTGGCTCCCTTGCCGTCTGCCGGTGCAGGCTGGGCTCCCTCGTACTTCCTGATGGGTTCCCTGCAAAGCTGGCAGGTCCTGGCCTGTGGCTGCCTTCTCCCTGCCCATCTTGCAGGGATTCCGAGCCCTCAGAGTGAAGACCCTCTCGGGAGGCCCCGCACAGCCTGTCCTCATCCCATGGGGATACTGCCCCCTTTGCCTCCAAACCCTCACTCCCTCTGGCCTCCCACATTAGCCGGCCCAGGCTCCTCTAGGCCCACCACCCACCCTCACCACCTCCCTGCCGTGGCTTGAGTGTCCCCTCTGAAATTCATGTTGAAATTTAATCCCCCAGGCGCAGCGCTGAGAGGTGGAGCCTTTAAAAGGCAGTTAGGTCATGAGGGCAAGGCTGAATCATCACTCGTGGATCCCTGGGCTCATGGGAGCGGGGCTGGTGGCTTTCTAAGAAGAAGGAGCAGGACCTGAGCCAGCACGCTCAGCCCCCTCGTCATGCAGTGCTCTGTGGAGTCCCCACCAGCAAGAAGGCTGTCACCAGAAGTGGCCATGCGGCATTACACTTTTCAAGTCTCCAGAACTATAAGAAATAAATTCCTTTTCGTTATAAATTACCCAGTTTTAAGTATTCTGTCGTGAGCAACACTAAACAGACTAAGACATTCCCTAGCAAGCCTGCCTCATGCCTTTGGAAGCCCTCCCAGCCACGCCCAGTCCAGGTTGGGTACCTGTGTAAGGGGCCTGTGCGCACTGAACTTCCTGTTCTCCTGCATGCTTAGAATTACATGTCCAAGCCAGGCACAGTGGCTCACGCCTGTAATCCCAGCACTTTGGGAGGCTAATGAGGGCAGATCACCTGAGGTCAGGAGTTCAAGACTAGCCTGGCCAAAATGGTGAAACCCTGTTTCTATTAAAAATACAAAATAGCTCGGCTCACTGCAACCTCCGTCTCCTGGGTTCAAGCAATTTTCCTGCCTCAGCCTCCCCAGTAGCTGGGATTACAGGCATGCGCCATCACGCCTGGCTAATTTTTGTATTTTTAGTAGAGATGGGGTTTCACCATATTGGCCAGGCTGGTCTCGAACTCCTGACCTCATGATCTGCCCTCCTCAGCCTCCCAAAATTCTGGGATTACAGGTGTGAGCCACTGCACTCGATATTGTGCCACTGCACTCCAGCCTGGGTGACAGAGCAAGACTCTGTCTCAAAACAACAACAGCAAACAAAATAATAGCTGGGAGTGATAGTGTGCACCTGTAATCCCAGCTACTCAGGAGGCTAAGGCAGGAGAATTGCTTGAGCCCAGAAGCAGAGGTTCCAGTGAGCCGAGATCACGCCACTGCACTCCAGCCTGGGCGACAGAGTGAGACTCCGTCTCAAAAAAATGTCCAGTGTTTGGCCACCTGGATTGCAAGTCCCACACAGTCACAGGCCATGGTGTTCCCCATGGGGGCCCAGGGCCAGTTCCGACTGCCAGGTCATCGCGTGTCGTGTAGCCTGTTGTCCCTGTGCTGGAACTGCTTGGTGACTATTTGAATGGGTGAGTGAATGACCCTAAGATCCTTCCTACACATTTCTTCAGTGGACACTGGAGAAAGCGGCACGGGGACACCCTCTCCTCTGCACAGATGCCTGGGGCAGGGAGGGCCTGGTGGAGAGTGAGGTGGCAGCTTCTCCTTCTCCCTCCCTTGGGGTGTCTCTGCCCTCATACTCACTCTCCAGCCCCCACCTACACCTCCATGGATGGTGACCCATGATCCGGACCGGCTCTGGGGAGTTTTCTAGAAGGAAAGTGATCCTGGCATTGTTGGGGATGCCTCCTGGTCCCTGGCTCCCTCCATGGAGATGGCAGATGTCCCGGGCAGACAGAAGACCCTGGAATCCATCCGTGGGAAGGAATGCCCCCTTCCAGCCCTGTTCCCACACGGTGCTCAGCCTTTCCTGCTTCTTCATGTAGCCGAGGGACGAGGTCCGTGAGGGGCTGCCCTCTGGACACCTGGCTCTCTCAGGAGCCTTTGAAAATCAAAGATTTCTCTCGCAGTGTCTGCATTGCAATGGAAGTCATTTGAGACGTGGTTACCCTAGAGACATGAGGGGAGTCTCTCGGTTGCACCTGCTCATTCTGCCAGGCGCACTGCGTTTAAACAGGAGGAAGAAATCATTTCTGACTTTGTAGATGCTGCCCGCGTAGCATGGTTTTAGGCTCTGCTCTTGATCACTGGTCAGAGAGGGCTGTGACCAGCCAGACAGGGGCAAGTGGGTGGCCGGCAGCATGGAGAGGTTATCAGTTAAGCAAGGCCAGACCTGGTCAGTCAGTGAGTGATGAGAAAGCTGAGAAGCTTCTTGCTCCTAAACTAAGAAGGTGGTGTGAGGCCAGTCAGGGTACAGGGCTGGCTGCCTGCCTGGGGCAACTTCCAGGTGGCTCTCCCTCCCATCTGTGTGGTCTCTGCTTCTAGTGCCTTTCACTCACCTGAGGACACACACTGGGGACACAGGCACCTTCCCCATTCAGAGCCAGGCAGCCCCCACACCCCGCCAAACCTGTCTTTGTCCAAGGTACCTGTAACCTGGCCGCGTCCTCTACTCCAGTTTCTGCCGGGACCCCTATTCTGCCCCTCGTCAGGCCTAAATGGGATCCTCGAGGAAGGGAGGAGACCCCTGGCTCCCTCGTTGAAGGGAGATGGACCCCTTCCTGCTCCAGGCTCCCCGACAGCCCCTCTGATGGGGTATCCTGGGGCTTCCAGAGCAGTACCACAAACTTAGGTGGCTAAAAGCAACAGAAAGTTGTTCTCTCACAGCTCTGGAGGTCGGAAGCCCCAGGTCAAGGTGTGGGCAGGTCTAGTTCCTCCCGAGGCTGAGGGGAGTCTGTTCGGGGGCTCCCTCCTGGCTTTGGTGGCTGCTGGCATCCTCAGCACCCCTTGGCTTGTGGATGCATCACTCCCGTCTCTGCTCCATCCTTGAATGAGCTTCCTTCCCCTCCACATCCTGCTCCTCTTCCTCTGTCTTGTAAGGATACTCGTCATTGGATTTGGGGCCCGCTCTAATCAAGGATGATCTATTCTCAGGCTCCTTACCTCACATTGGCAAAGACCCCTATTCCAGATAAGACCACAAGCACTGGTGCCAGGGCTGGGACTCGGACAGATGTTTGGGAGGGACACAGGTCAGACCCCTCTGCCATCAAATGCCTCTGAACAGGAAGACAGGACACTGTCCTAGGGAAGGCCGGGGCAAGGCGAGCAAGCTGGGTGGTAGGGGGACCTGGGGGCAGCTCTGCCCTGCACGGGCTGGGGCTGAGGATTCTCCATGTAGGAATTTCCTTGGCAAGACCATGATGCCACCCAGATTCCTCCCTCAGCTGCCCCACTGCCCCCGGAGAGCACAGCGCACCACTGATGCTGACCGTTCCTCGGGTCATCTCCTCGCTTAAAAAACCCTTGAAGCTTGGAGCACTTTGGGGTCTTGGGGGAAGGGGGTCGTCCTGTGACTCCCTATCCTCTTGGCCTGCTGCTCTGTCTGCTGTCATGGGACTAATTTTCTTTAGGGATTAATCTCCAGTTCCTGGGGATGCTCTTTTTAAATAAGCTCTGTTTCATAGCATGAAAGATTTCGTGTGGATTTTTTTAAACAAACACAATAATAATTAATTCAAGGTCTAAGAATAAAGCCAGGTCTGGAACATGGCCTCTCTGCTTCCTGACTATAGCGTGATGCTGACCAGCCTGGACGCAGGCCGTAGAAGGCTCCCTGAGCTGCTGGGAAGGGGCTCTTGAAAACCACCTCAGGGCAGGGGTCCTGGGCTGCCAGGCTCCCTCCCATGGTTGGAGAACCATTTTGACAGTCCAGGTAGGCACAGCACTTTGGAGGCCAAACAGCCAGGCAGCTGGGGAAGCACAGGCACCTGTGGATGCAGCCTCACCTTGCATTTCTCTTTCCCTTGGATGGAGTCTCTGTCTCCTCACTCCTGTCCCCTCTTGTCTGTTTCCAGGATGCCTCCTCCTCAGCAGGATCTACCCCTACAGCTGTCCCACGAGCTGCCTCGGTGTCTGGAGAGCAGGGCACGCCTCCCAAGGTCCAGCTGCCCCTCAACGTGTGAGCTGCCCTTTGTGTCTGTCGGGGTCCCCTGCCTGCAGCCCTCCCTCCCGCCTGGGCTGGCCTGTCCACGTGTGGTTTCCGCAGGGTTTTCCCATTTGTTACTAGTTGGCCAGAATAGTTATGTGCATCTAATAACACCACTGAAAGGAGAGTGTGGAAGACAAAAGTCTAGCAGTTCCTTTTGATGTTGATGTTTCTAGGACCTTTCTTCTAAGCAGGGAGGATATTCAGAGTATTCACAATGCAGGTGCCAGTCAACAGGAGAGGAGCCAGCCGTAGTGTGGAGCAGGCTCTCCATAGCATGGAAAGTCCGAGATTTGGGGGGAGAGGCAGGAGGGAAGCAGGTGTGCAGAGCAGCAGGTAGTCTAGGAGCTTGGGCAGCCAGTAGTCACCAACTGCTTAGAAGTGCTTCTGTGTTTCAGCCTCCATCCCAGGGCCACACCAGCGCATGCCAGCTGCATCTCATCCCCAAATATAACCAGATGAATCAGTGCTAGGAAGTGAGATACTTATCTTGTTTAGAACATCTGCCCAGTTAAATTACAGCTCTTAACAGATAAGTGCAATTTTGAAATTCCCCATTTAAATCATGCTCTGAAGAATTAGACTCCCTTTTGCTCTTGTGTTTGGCAGAGCTCAGTCACTGGAATGACTGTGTTAAGGTGAAGTCTATGAACTTGGCAAACAATATGACAAATACAGAAAGCTCTGTCAATACAGGCTGGGTCAGAAGTCAGAGGGACACTCAGAACCTGTGTTGTTGCAGAACAGGATGTATTTCTTTTTTTTTTTTTATTTTGAGATGGAGTCTTGCTCTGTCTCCCAGGCTGGAGTGCAGTGGTGCAATCTCGGCTCACTGCAAGCTCCGTACCCCAGGTTCACGCCATTGTCCTCCCTTAGCCTCCCAAGTAGCTGGGACTACAGGTGCCCGCCACCACGCCCGGCTAAATTTTTGTGTTTTTAGTGGAGACGGGATTTCACCATGTTAGCCAGGATGGTCTTGATCTCCTGATCTTGTGATCCGCCTGACTCGGCCTCCCAAAATTCTGGGATTACAGGCATGAGGCACTGCACCCGGCCGAACAGGATGTATTTCAAGCAAAAAAGTATTTTGAAGAGCAACTTGCCAAGCTTCAAAAGGTCTAGAAGTAGCTCAGCTGCTGGCACACGCTCAGCCACCTCTAAGCCCAGTGGAAATGCCAGCCTTTCTCCAGTGGTCGGCAAGAAAGCTCCCAATATCCTCCCACTGTGATTAACCAATGTAATGAAAGGAATTTGAAATGTGCCTATTTTTTACATAGCTTCCTGAGCAGGCTACTTCCAGATGCCTTGAGACTGATACTCAAGTTTTCACCAGCACTGGACAAAAAAAAATATTGCCTCCATCTCCTGCCATGTTCCTAGCTCAGTTCTGGTAGCTTCAGGCAAAGCTGGTGCCAAGGAGGCACATGGGAGGGTGGGGGGTGGTGAGTCCACTCCTCTTGAAGAATTGGATGCAGAATGCTATCTGAGGGAAGAAATCTCCACCCACAGGGGATGGCCCTGATGGAGTTTCCCAAACGAGAGGCAGGACGCAGGTCAGGTTGCTGAGGCCATGAGTGCTTCAAGGGCAAAGCCCAGATGGGTTTGTTTTGGAGTCCCCATGACCAGCTGAATGCCTGGTCACAGGCTCTCAGTAGCTGCCACTTGTTGTATGTGAGCAAAGGCCTCCCTTTCCTGGGTGCAGAGGGCTCCCCAGTGTGAGGCGAGCTCAAGGATTAGCCATCCGAGAAGGCTGCTCTGTCCTGGAGACCCAAAAGCTAACAGTTCCAGGCATGTCGCCCCTCAAGAGTTGTGAATATTCTGGAGGCCTCAACCGTGGACACACCTCCCTGTCCCAGATGGCTTCTGAATTTGGTGCAGGTGTGGAGGGACCTCTTCTTCACCCAGTTCCCCTGCCCTGGGGGACAAGGTTGCTGTGACCTCTAGCCCTCCACCGTCTCCCTCTGGGCTTCTCCCCCAGGGGAGGGTACTTTCCACTCAGCTTGAGATTTGGGTAAGAGGGAAGGATCGGACAACATCCTTCTAAGGATGACAAGGATTTAGGTAGGAATGTGTCTGCAGGTGACACAGTGGCCCTCCATGCAGCAGCTGGATCATGGGCAGCATGACCTGTGACTGGTGATGGTCCGTTCCATGTGTGTTCGTGGCTGTTATACTGAGTAGCAGTCACACGCCAGGTAACATTACATATGTAATGCATGATGCATTCTGCAAACATGACATCCTTTATTTTATCCCCAGAGAGGAAAAGATCAGACTGACCTCATCAGTTTATGAGGGAGGGGATTAGCCTGACTGCTCACCTGTCCTCTTCCGCTGTAAGACGCTGACATTCCCACACGTACCCTACCTGTGGCAGGTACCTGGGGTGGGGGTCTGATCTAACCATTGTTCCCAAAATAGTATCTGTAAGTCACGTTCAGAAGTCTGAAATTGAACATGAGATGTGCTGTCATTGCAAAAACAACCACAGCAAACAACAGTGCACTGCTGCCCGGAGAATGATGGCTTGGGGTCTCCAGCCAGGGCCCAGATGGGGCTGATGTGAAAGTCAGCCATGGAATGACTTCAGGAGACCTCGTTCCTGATCTTTGTAATTGCATAGCTTTGACCTCTCCAGGCCACATCATGTGCGCTGAAACATGAGCCCTTGAGATTAAGAGGCCTGATCCCGCACGGTTAGCATGTCGATGGCTGGATGTTGTTCTTGCCCCTTCTTCCAGCATGTGAAAGGCTTCCATCGCATGGATTCCCTAAGGGCTCAGTTGCCTGGAAACGCAAGAAGGGTCTCATTTTGCTCACCTAGTGCATGGAGGCGACTGTGAGTCTGCAGAGACATCTCTCATTCCTGCACCCCCTTTCCACCCCCTACTGTGTTGAGAATTCCACTGTCTGGCCCTGGGGCTTGTCCGCTATTCCTCTGACAGACCTGCTGTGATTTGGGGAAGCAGAAATATGAGTGTCTGCTCCTAGAGGCCATGCTCCTGGGCACGACCAACCCACCCAGAGAGTCTCAAGGTTGATGAAATGCTGTGAGTAGGTTGCCCCTGATTCGGAAGGGTTGATTCTCACCTCCACTTCTTCATGGGCATCTTAGAGCCACTGCCTGATGTGAAGAACCAGAGGCGGCAGGGAGAGGGCATAGGGCTACCCTGCAGGAGCCATCCGAGATGTCCCATCATCACCTACAGCAATGGAGGAGGTGGAGGAGGAGGAAGAAACAGGCATCAAACAGACATGCCTGGGTCTGGCCTGATCTGCGTGCCTGCAATCCGAGAGCATCGTAACTCTTGTCACAGAGCCTTGGTCTGGGACTGCATGTCAGCTTGCCATCACAGAAGGAAACTTCCACAGTTGATGGGTGCAGTTCATCACCTGAAGGGAAAACGAGGTACCCTGTGAGGTGCGTGACCACGCAGATGGCACCTGAGGGGCCTGGGAGTCCTATCCAGGAGCCCAGAGGAAGACTTAGGGAGAGGAAGGGGTTGGCCTGCAAAAGGGAAAGGGAAGCCCAGGGGAATGGTGGCCAGCAGTTTTCATCCTCCCCTGCTAGGGTGCAGACCAGGTCCCTGGATCTGGTGGTTGACATTGGTCATGTGAGACGTGCTCTCTTGTCATGGCAGGGATGACCTCGCAGGCCTTGATGTGATCAGGAGTGACTGCCTCATGACCCCACTGCCATTTGTGCATGTGGTCAAAAGGCCACCGAACCAGCCTCAATAACAACAGTCCCCACATTCTAGGACACAGGAAAAGGACTGCTGACCAAACCATGCCAACACAAGACAGGGGCACCTTCCGTTCCAAATCAGAGAACAGGCTGGTGCTGCACTCAGCCTGCAATGGACTGGATCAGCGTGAGTTCAAGACAACAGGACTCGGTAAAATAAGTCCCTGCCAGGCTTGGAACAAAGGCCTGGAGCAGCAAAATCACTCTGGGTACTACTCCCAAGAGGTGTCTTAGAGGCCAGCCATCCAGCCTCCTCTGACAGTGCCCAGCCTTGTGGTCAGCCTGGCCCCATGGTCAGCCCTTCCAGGCATTGGCGGCACCGTCCTCAGGATATTACAGACAGATGCGACCAAGAATATGAGAGTGAGCCTGAGAACCACCGGAGGGGTGAGTGCTCTTCATCTCCACCCCTGCCGCCTGCACCTCTAGAGAGAGGGCAGAGCTGGGACCTCAAGCAGGTGGGGAAGTGGAGGAGATGCAAGTGGAAAGAGCAGATAATTTTATTGAGAGAGTCTCTGGATGACATAGAGCCCAGCGGGCAAAGGTCAGAGATGTCTGAGGCCGCTGCAGGGCCAGTTGCGGTGGAAGGAAGGACATGCAGGCCCAGGTAGTAGCAGCACATCCCCAGTGATACCAGCATTGTCTAGGTTGGGTTTCCTGGAGGCAGACCCTGAGATGGGGAGGTTTGTGGGGAGTGCTCTCAGGACACAGCTGAGCTGTGGCTGAAGGGAAGCCTCGCTGATCCTCAGGGCTCTGGAGCCAAGACAGCCCTGCGGAGCTTCCCCATTGGAAGTGAGCCAGTGCTGGCTTCAGGCTGCCCTTTGAGGAGGTAGTCATGGGTGATGATGCACCCTGAGGGAAATTCCCAGCACAGCCACCACAGTGAGTGATCAGCCACTCATTGCCCTTCAGAGAACCGAGGCTGGGCATCCCTGGGCCCTGTCCAGTGGTGGGGCTTCAGCCTCAGAATGCGTCTGAAACACAGGCAAACCTCATTTCATTGCACTTCATTTTGTTGTGCCTCACAGATACTACATTTTTTTTTTTTTTTTTTTTAACAAATGTAAGCTTTGGGGCAACCCAGCATCCACAAAGTCTAGTGGTGCCATTTTTCCAACAGCGTGTGCTCACTTCGAGGCTCTGTGTCCCATTTTGCTAATTCTCATAATATTTCAGACTTTTTCATTATATCTTTATGGTGACGTGATCAGTGATTTTTGGTGTTACTGTTGGAATTGTTTGGGGCACCATGGACCATGCCCATATAAGACAGCGAACTTGCTCAATAAGTGATGTGTGTGTTCTGATGGCTGCAAGGACCCACCGTTCCCCCATCTCTCTTTCTCTCCTCAGGCCTACCTTTTCCCTGAGATACAACGACATTGAAATCAGGCCATTTAGTAACCCTACATGACCTCTAAGTGGTCAAGCAAAAGCTAGAGTCGAACATCTCTCACTTTCGGTCAAAAGTTAGAAATGATTAAGCTTGGCGAGGAAGTCATGTCAAAAGCTGAGATAGGCTGAAACTTGTGCCAAACAGTTATCTAAGTTGTCTATGAAAAGAGAAGTTATTAAAGGAAATTAAAAGTGGTACTCCAGGGAACACATGAATTTTAAGAAAGTGAAACAGCCTGATTGCTGATATGGAGAATGTTTGAGTGACCTGGATAGATCAGACCAACTGCAACATTCCCTTGAGTCAAAGCCTAATCCAGAGCAAGCCCTAACTCTCTTCAACTCCATGAACGCTGAGAGAGGTGAGGAAGCTAAAGGAGAAAAGTTTGAAGCTAGCAGAGGTTGGTTCATGAGGTTTAAAGAAAGAAACCATCTCTGTAACATAAAAGTACAAGGTAAAGCAGCAAGTGCTAATGGAAAAGCTGAAGCAAGTTATCCAGAAGATGTAGCTAAAATCACTGATGAAGGTGGCGACACTAAACAACAGATTTGCAGTGTGGACAAAATAGCTGTGTAGTGGACAATGATGCCATCTAGGACTTTAATAGCTAGAGAGGAGACATGAAGGCTTGGCTTCAAAGCTTTAAAAGACAGGCTGACTCTCTTTAGGGGCTAATGCAGCTGGTGACTTTAAGTGAAGCCAGTGTTCATTTACCATTCCGAGAACCCTAGGGCTCTTAAGAATTATGCTAAATCTACTCTGCCTGTGCTCTGTAAATGGGACAACCAAGCCTGGATGATAGCACACGTGTTTACAGCATAGTTTCCTGAATATTTTAAGTCCATTGTCAAGACCTACTGCTCAGAAAAAAGATTCCTTGTAAAATATTACTGCTCATTGACAGTGTACTTGGTTACCCGAGAGCTCTGATGGAGATGTACAAGGAGATGAATGTTGTTTTCATGCCTGCTGACCCAGCATTCATTCCTCAGCTCATGCATCAAGGAATAGTTTAGATTGTCAAGTGTTCTTATTTAGAAAGTACATTTGTTTTATTTATTTTTTGAGATGGAGTTTCACTCTGTTGTCCAGGCTGGAGTGCAGTGGCATGATCTCAGCTCACTGCAACCTCCGCCTCCTAGGTTCAAGCCATTCTCCTGCCTCAGCCTTCCAAGTAGCTGGAATTACACACGCGTGCCACCACACCTGGCTAATTTTTGTTTTTGTTTTTGTTTTTGTTTTTAATAGAGACAGGTTTTCGCCATGTTGGCTAGGCTGGTCTCTAACTCTTGGCCTCAAGTGATCCACCTGCCTTGGCCTCCCAAAGTGCTGGGATTACAATCGTGAGCTAGCGTGCCTGGCCAAGAAGTACTTTTCATAGGCTATAGCTACCATAGATGGTGATTTCTCTCATGGATCTGGGCAAAGTAAATTGAAAACCTTTTGGAAAAGATTCACCATTCTAGGGCCATTATGAACATTTGTGATTCATGGGGAGGTCAAAATATCAACATTAACAGGAGTTTTAAAGAAGGTTCTTCCAATCCTCGTGGATGACTTTGAGTGGTTGGTTCAAGACTTCAGCGGAGGAGGTCACTGCAGATGTGGAGAAACAGCAAGAGAACTAGAATTAGAAAGTGAACCTGAAGACGTGACTGAATTGCTGCAATCTCATGAGAAAACCTGAACAGAGGAGGAGTTGCTCCTTATGGATGGGCAAGAAAGTGGTTTCTTGAGAGAAAATCTACTCCTGGTGAAAATGGTGGGAACATCATTGAAATGACAACAAAGGGTTTAGAATAGCTTGTAAACAGTTGATAAAGCAGTAGCAGGGTTTAAGAGGATTGACTCCGGCCGGGCGCGGTGGCTCAAGCCTGTAATCCCAGCACTTTGGGAGGCCGAGACGGGTGGATCACGAGGTCAGGAGATCGAGACTATCCT
>NW_012119066.1:212207-282180 GCF_000951035.1 Colobus angolensis palliatus | reverse complement strand
GTGTTAGCCAGGATGGTCTTGATCTCCTGACCTCGTGATCTGCCCGCCTCGGCCTCCCAAAGTGCTGGGATTACAGGCATGAGCCACCGCGCCGGGCCAAATAAAATATTTCTTAATTAAGGTATTTACATTTTTTTTAGACATAATGCTATCGCATAGTATAAACATACTACTATACAGTAGCCTATTGTATACAAATAGGTGTCCCGCACGCTCCTCTGAGCATCTGCACTCATCCTCGCCCTGCCTGCAGTTCCTGGTTGCCTCTGAGCTCCTGAGCCTGCTTCAGCCCTCCGCAGGACTTACACAGCCCTCCCCAGCCCCCTGGCCTCCAGTGCTGCCCCTGACAGCACTCCTGCTGTGGGTCTTCCCTGCAGAGTGGGTGCTGCACCTGGATGGAAGAGGTGAGGAGGAAGCACACACCTCCCTAACTCGAGCCAGCATGGCCCTGGGAGAAGAGCAGAAGTGGGACTTCTGGTAGGAGAACTGGGAATTGTTTACTTATTTTAGAAGAAGCATGAGCAAGCCACCATCTAGAGGAGAAAGGCGATGAAATTAGCGAAGGCACTAAAATACTTTGGTTTACTCTGATTACAGCAGAAGAGAAATCTGCAGACAATTAGCAGCAAGTGAAGATCTTGCTATAGAAATAAGGAAGTGGTATGGGTAAGCGAAGGCTGTGCTGTTAGTTTCAACAGGGTGCACGTGAAAGCAGACACATGCCATGCCCAGCTGGGTCAGCCGAGTCGGCCCAGCCGCCAGCCTATCCTGTCTGTGCACCGTCCCAGGTGCAGTGAGCCCCTATCCCCCTGCCTGACTACACACCATGCCTGGAGGAGGCTGTACTTGTCCTCAGCAACCTGCCCTCAAGAGGTGCTTTTTCTAATTGGCATGAAAGCCCTATATACGCTACCAGGCAGTGGTGAGGAAGGCTCTCTGATCCTAAAATCCCATGATTGCCTTAACTAAGTACTTGAAGTACCAACCTGTGAGAATCTGCAGAGGTGATGTCTGAGCATGCAGGGTGGCCTTGGCTGGTCTCGGGTGTTATGGAGATGCCCTGAGCACTCTGCAGAGCCTGTGTTGAGCTGCCAAGGTGTTTTGAAGCAAATGGAAGGTGACAGTTGGGCCCAGGAGCTAGGATGATGTGAGCCCTGCTACGTACAGGTGCCGCCTGGTTCTCCCTGCCATGTCAGGCCCAGGTGCATGTGTCTATGAGGACTGGCTCGCCACTGAGTGCACGGGACGCTGTCCAGGTCAGCCAGGAGACTCTGAACTGGCAGTCCTGACAGGACACAACTCACAGACGTTGGTGGGAAACAGGGTAACAGGCGATGCCACTGTGGCTGCAGGGGGCAGCGGCAGAGACCCTGAGAGGTGGGAGGGAGGCAGGTTGGGAAGGGCCAGTCTCAGCACAAATTGCTTTTCAGTGTGGTCCTTCCAAGGCCTCCTCTTGAGTACCTCAGGGAGGACAGCAGATGCAGGTGACCCCCACCTGGGCCAGGGCCCCCCAACACGAGCCACATGCCAGAAAACAGACCCAGCACATCCATCTGCTTTTGGTGTCCCCTACGAGGTGCCCAGAGGAAAAAAGTAGGCCAAAAAGAGATTTTCCAAAGTGAAGCCAGACTTATTTACATTCCGCTTCCCCCAGCAACCTGCACCTAGAGGCTGAACTTGAAACAGAGACCGGAGTGAAGGATTACTCATCGACAGAACAAACTTAAGACAAAGAGGCCAAGCGCACTAGTGCCCTGGTGCATGTCAGGGCAGCATCTCCCGACAGGTGGGCCACACCAGGCCTGTGCTTGGAGTGAGGGGGCCGGCATACCCCTTTCAGGACCCCAGCCTCCCCGAGCCACACCTCGGTGCGACTGCCGCTCTCACCTTGCCCAAGCCCTGCCCCAGCTGTGCCCCAGGCCGCACTGACAGCTCCAGCAGCCCAGCCCTGGCCCTGCCCCTGAACTTGCATGACCATGGACAGAAGCTCCATCCCCTCGAGCTTTTGTGTCCGCAGCCGTGAAACCTCTGCAAGAAGGCCACAGACAGCCCTGGGGAGGAAGCATGTTGCACAGGGCCTCCTGAGCAGGGATAGCCCTGCTAGAGGTTCCATGCTCCCAGGTCACCGAGCTCCATGCTGTGCAGGAGCAGTGGTCTGGAAGGAGAAGTGGCCCAGCCCCAGTCGGCGTGTAGCCGCAGCCAATCCATGGAATAAGGCCTCCACGGAGCACAGGCCACTGAGCCCCCAGCTGTGCACCTTGCCTACCAGCCCAGCCCAGGAGCAGGAGGGAGAGGAGTCCATAAGCTGTGGTCAGCAGCTTGGGCATGTTCTGAGCCTGCCTTGGCAGGTGATGAACCCCACACTCCAGAGCAAAGGCAGCCCCGGACCCCAGAACCAACTAAAAGGAGTTGCTGGTGCGGCCTGAGTCGCATACCACCTGCCCCTGGCCAGGAGCCAGCCCGGCTGCACATTCTGCCTGTGGCCACTGAAGCAAACTGTTCTGACACCATAAAGCAACAGATGAGGCTAACTTAAGCAGGATTTACACTCAACTGTATTTCTTTGAGAGCAGGCACATCACTTTGTGCATCATTGTTACTGATTCACAAGCCTTCCACGGATCCAAGCCGTCTCTGCACTCTTCCTCTCCTCGTCTGCCTTCCTTTGCCTCAGCCCAGGCTGTGTGGATGCCACCCTCCCTTCCGCTCCCCTTCTCTTTCCTCCTCTCCCCTCCCCTTCTCTTTCCTCCTCTATCCTCTCCCCATCCTCTCCCATCCCCTTCCCATCTCCTCCTCCTTCCTCCCCCCCACCTCCCCCTTACTCCATGTCTCTCATCCCCTCTCCTTCTCCATCCCTCCCCATTCTCCTCTCCTCCCCTCCAACTTCTCTGCACAGTACATAGGCACATGTTGGCTGCAGTTGTTTGTCATTTTCACTGGACTTTTCCCTTAGTGTATTTCCTCTATGGTGATCAGAACAGAATCACACCGTGGGTTCTCTCCATTTGTCACCTGGACATAGCATTGAAACTGTGAACACGGTTGGGGGGTGGGTGGAGTTCCTCTCCTGATGGCTTTGTGTATCCTCCTGAAGCCCGGAGTTGTCCTAACGTCACTGTCAGTGTTCACCATTTCAAACAGGGAAAGAAACAAAGATGCCAGCCACAGTTGAAGCCCACAGGATGTCCCTAGGGGGAGGACATGAGGGACACCTGTAAACAAAGGAAATAGCCAAGGTCATTGAATGAGGGCAGAGGGCCTTGCTATGTAGGATTAGGATGTTCGAAAAGTGTGGCAGATTTCATGTTAAGGCCAAGAAACTTTTAATCTCTACAAGGTTCTCATGCTGTTCCAGAATATTCCACACTGGTCCTCCTTTTTTCCTGCTTGAGCCCTCGTGAGCTGCATTCTGTTTCTGTTTTCACTGTAGAAGTTTCCTCCAGCATCAGGAGGGTGCAGTTTGGGGTCTGTGAGTTTCCCTCACATCCCCAGAGACATACTTTGTTCACAAGCCACTGGAGAGGGTCAATATCCCCACTGGCAGCCTGCACTGGTGTGAGATCCACCAGATGACTCTTCATTAACATTCATCTTTGGTCTCTTATTGAACTGAGGCCTCCACCAGCTTCTGTGGCTGAATCTTGTGAGCAAATAAAAATAATCTGATCGGTTCTCTCCATCCGTTCAAAACCAACCTTCCCCAAATCCCAAAAGTAGCAGAGCACTTTTGTAAGTATTATCCAGTCCTTATAAGGAAAAGATAGAGGGTATAGTTAAGTATTTTATGAGGGTAGTTTGGTCCACGGGCTGAGTTGGAGGCACAGCATCTAAACCCTAAGCTAGGATTTTCACCACTAAATTTAATCTTTTCTTGTTTGCAAATAAGACTTAAAATTAAGGGCGGGGTAATCCCAGCATTTTGGGGAGGCTGAAATGGGAGGATTGCTTGAGACTAGGAGCTCAAGACCAGTCTGGGCAACATAGGGGGACCCCATCTTTACAAAAAATAAAAAACTTAGCACGGTGGCACACACCTGTGGTCCCAGCTACTTGGGAGGCGGAGGTGGGAGGATCACTGGAGCCCAGGCGGTTGAGGCTGCAGTGAGCTATGTTTGCACCACTGCACTCCAGCCTAGGTGACAGGGTGAGATGCTGTCTCAAAAAAAAAAAAAAAAGGTCAAATAATTAATCATGGCACAATTACTGCAAGGAAGTGTGCAACCACAGTTTTCTAACTTAACCACCTTTCCCTTAAAAAGGGCCTCTGAGGTCTCTTCCAGCTCTGGTTGATTGGATAAGCCAGGCAGGAAAACCAGTCCAGGTTAGATTAAGTGAGGAAAACCCAGCCCAAGACTAGCTTAGCTCACCCTCAGTTTTCCCTAAGGTTTCCCTTGCTCAGGGCATCAGACTTTAGACAGTGTGAAGAAGAGGAAACCACAAGAAAGTCCAAAGACCTGGCCCTGGGATGCAGTTCAGAAGTCCTCCAGGGCTTTGGGGTCACTGTGCCTTACTGAGCTGCCTTCCCGTCTTATCAGATGGACAGGTGGAATCCTCCTAAGGCTGTGGGTGACAGGCACACCCCTCCCATGCAGGCAGCTCCCTGCAGGCCCCCTCCCTCCCCTGCCTCGTGGGTTCGTTGTGAGGAGTGAGCCGGGGAGGGTATGTGGGGCCTCTGTAAACTGCAGAGCTCCCATAGACACTTGTGGGTCTTTTTAGGTTGGGTTCCTCCAAAGACAACCTCCCCCCAGGAACGCTGGCCAGTCCCCTGTTCCCCAGGAGGGCTCCCACTGACACTGGCCCCATGCTTTGCCCGCAGGTACCTGGCGCTCTATGCCTACAAGCCCCAGAAGAGTGACGAGCTGGAGCTGCACAAGGGAGAGATGTACCGGGTCCTCGAGAAGTGTCAGGATGGCTGGTTCAAGGGGACGTCCCTGAGGACCGGGGTCTCTGGGGTGTTCCCCGGAAACTACGTGACACCCGTTTCCAGGTGAGGGCATGGTGGTGGCAGCCTGGGCAAGGAGAGGGCAAGGACCTACATGCCTTACCGCTGTTGTTACTGACGGAGGCTACTCTGTGAGCCAGGCCCAGAAGGCAGCAAGGCCTCCAGTGCCCAGGGTTCAGCCCCCACTGGTGTCCCCAGGCCCGCATTTCACCTTCTGAGCTGCGTTTGCACTCAACTCCTTGGCTGTCCTCAGCAAACATTGACCACCAAGGGGAGAAGAACGGGAACAGGAGGAGCAGGAACAGAAAAGTCACCAGAGTGAGGTCTCAAGTGTGAGTGTGTGTTAATGTGAGGACAGTGTGTGCACATATATACAGTGTATTCAGTGTGTATGCGTGTGCAGAGTGTGTGCACGCTTCTGTGTGCTTGCTTGTATAGTATTTGTACATGTGTGCAGTGTATGTGCAGTGTGCATGCCTGTGCGTATGCATACTGTAAGCACAATGTGTGTGCACGTGTGCATAATGTAGGTACAGCATGTGTGTACGCACTATGTATGCTTGCGTGTGCAGTATGTATGCTTATGTGTCATCACATATAGATGTGTGATATGTAAAACACTATATACAAATATGCAAAGGAAAAATGATATATTCCCAAAGGTTAACAATTGTTGAGTGGTCGCATCGTGGTAATAGGTTTTTTTTTTCTTTGTGTTGTCAGTGTTTAATAAATTCTTTGTTCTACTACTTTTATAAAATAGAATACGTAATTTTAGAGTCACTGAAGAGACAAGGGGGTTGTCTGGGAATTTTTCACTGAGATGAGGGTCCACAGCTTAGTGATATGAGTCAGCCTCACTGGGCGTGGCCCTGTGTTGACACTGCAGCACACACACACAAGTGAAAGACATGGCCTTGGGTTTCTCCTGTCTTTGGAACAGGGCTACAGTGGAAACAATTAAATAACCTGTAGACCCTGCATTGATTGCTGGGCTGATTCCTACTTGCAGAGTGTTCTCGGGACACATGCGGTGTTGATATGAGCAGCTCTAGTTCCCAAGCAGCTCTGCTTCAGCCAGGGCCTCTCTCGAGGTGCCCAGAAAGGGCCTAGGGATTAATGGAGTTGCCCAAAGCCTGAAAGGTCTGCAGGCACAGGGCTAAAGGGGCAGTTAGAAATCCTTTGCTCAGGTGATGCTCAGCCGGGAAAAGCTTGAGAAGCAAACTGCAGAGAGGCTTCAGGAAATGCACCCCCCCAAACCCAGCCACCTGGTCAGCGGGGTGGCTGCTTAGGGCGTGAGCTGCCCACAGCCTTCTGGGGCTTCATCAGTGGTGTGGGGTGACTTGCCCAGCGTGCGTAGCCCCGAAGGTCTCTGGTCTGGATTTCCCACGCCAGTAGCTACGGGTTGGCTCTCTCAGCCTGCAACCGGCCTGTGCTTGAAGCCCTTGGCCTGGAGTTGGGCTCACCTGTCATGTCATCAGATAGCCCTTCCAGGAAAGCACAGGTCACCCCTCTAGGTTAGGGGACTCCCTGACCAGCTGGCGCCCTCCAGGAAGGCACAGCCTGAGATGGCAGGTGTCCACACCTCCGGGCTCGCCCGCCCTGCTGGGGGCATCACTCTGTCACACGCCCTACTCCTGTATGAGGAGGCAAGTTCTTCCTCCACGCAGCCGGTTACAGCAGTAGCTTCTGAGGGAGGCCGTCGGCTTCCCAGTTTCCAGTTTCTCTCCTCTGATTCTTCCTTTATCGTTACCTGAGAACTTCCACAGACCTTCAGAGATGTAAAGCCTGCGGTTTAAGTCCAGCTTCCTTGCGTGGCACTGGGGCCCTCCACCGCCTGGCCAGGCAACTCCTGACGTGCATCAGTCAGCGTCACCATGGGGAGCTCTCTTAGATGGCCCTCACCCCCACAATACTGGAATGCCTTCCACCCTCTTCCTGCTTCTGAATTAAATCACTGAATATCCTTCAAGAGCTGGGTCCTAAGTCCACTTGCTATATGAAGCCTTGCCTGGAGGCCTTCATCCTTGCCTGTGCCATAGTCGGAATGGACAGCTCTGCCCACCATGTCATCCCAAGTAGCCCACTGACAAGTTCTGCCTGTTAGGGTCATCTACAGGCATGCAGGATCCCCCCTCACAGGCCAGCCCCTGGGCCATAGTAGCCATCTCTAGCTTTGTTTCCCTGGCTTCTTGCATACCATGTTCATATACAAGGTGCTCAATAAATGCAGATCAAATCAATAAATGAAATCTAGTTGTTCTGATCAAAATGTCTCCTCAAGAACTGTCTTCTCCTGCTGCCAGGGAGTTTGTTATGGGAAGATCCTCCAGCTCCTGACACTGGAGCTCTTAGTGGGGCCCGGGCCCCTCCCTCCACCTCTGCTGTGCACCTCATGGTTGCTCACTCTCCTCAAGCCCTCTTGGTGTGTGTTTTCTAAAGAATGGCAGAGCCAGGAATAAACATTAAGCAAAAGTCACTCCAAATCTAGCCCCGGTAACTGCAGTGTTGGGAGGTCATTGAGTGTCTTCTCTGGTTCCTTAGAGAAGGAACCGCCCCCGGGTCGGCTGCCCCCAGGTCAGTATGTTAGAGGCCATGGGTCCCTCACTGCAATCCATAGCTCAGCACAAAACAGGAATTCTGGTCTTGGTCTTTATCCCTGGAAGTGGAAGACAGCTGTCCCCCTCCAAGGCTGTGTCCCCAGGACGTATACTTTCCTAATCCCTAGTGGGTTCAGGACAATTGCCAAAGCCACCCAGCAGAAGGCAATGCCTTATCTGGCAGTGATTGGAGGGTGGGTGAAGGCCTACCCCTTCCTGCATAGACCTGGATCCACCAGCTGTGCTCGCCCCCATCATGCTGGGAGGCCCTGGAGTGCTGGTGGGCTCTCGGGGCTGCGAGTATAGTGCTCAGAGTTGAGCATTCTGAGTTCATTTAAAAACCTGGTGCGAAGGCCGGGTGCGGTGGCTCAAGCCTGTAATCCCAGCTCCTTGGGAGGCCGAGACGGGCGGATCATGAGGTCAGGAGATCGAGACCATCCTGGCTAACACGGTGAAACCCTGTCTCTACTAAAAAATACAAAAAATTAGCCGGGCGAGGTGGCAGGCACCTGTAGTCCCAGCTACTCGGGAGGCTGAGGCAGGAGAATGGCGTGAACCTGGGAAGCGGAGCTTGCAGTGAGCTGAGATCCAGCCACAGCACTCCAGCCTGGGTGGCAGAGCAAGACTCCGTCTCAAAAAAAAAAAAAAAAAAAAAAAACCTGGTGCGAGAGCAGGTGTGTGGCTCTTTCCGTGATGGCACGCACTAAGGAAGTAGGACTAGCCAAGGGTATCTCTGCCGTCCTACCATGAGGGCAGAGGGAGAGGGTTTTCTGCTGTCATGAGAGGCAGAGGTGTGTCTGTATCTGTTGTGTTCAGACTTGTCAAACATCACCTTGCAAATTAGTGACTCATTTGTGAGGCCACTTTATTTAGTTTTTAAAAATGATTTCCTCAGGGGAAAGTGAGCTCAACGAATAGCAAATGGGATTTTTAAATTCATGGTTTTGGCTGACCTGCTAACAAGCTTGATTGCTGGGGTGAAGTTCAGCACAGCTCTGAGGGCTGGGGAAGGAGGACACCACCCAGGTTCCTTAGCAGGTGAGTCCTTTTCCAAGAGGCCCCTCTCCTCTCAGCTGCTGTGCAGAAGCCGTCACTCTGTGTTGCCGGGAGCTTCGCTGCTAGAGGTCATGCCCAGTGGTACCAGCCACAGGGAGATGGCTGGACCAGGCCCAGGAGACAGGGGGCAGGCAGCCTGTTCTCCCCGGCTTTTGGTGTGTCTTGGAATAAGATCCTGAAGGGACAGAAACAGGAATTTACCCAGCTCTTGGACAAATGGAAGACATTTAAGTCCACTGAAACTGAATCCACAGAAGCTTCCAAACCCCTAACTCTGCCATATTTCACATCACTACCTCCAGGACATGGGTTAAGTACAAATACACAGAGGGAAAGTGTGAAAAGCCCAATTTCCAGAGTGGCTGTGTTCCTCTTGTGTGAGCTGATTTCATCTGGAAACTTCAGAGTGAAAGGCCATCTATTTCTGGTATGGAACTGCAAGCTCTCAGACATTCAGAAGGATGTCGTGCTGTGTGTGCCCTTTCCCGGCAGCCAGCAGGTGCGAGGTGGCAGTCGTGCCCAGAGGGGGCCAGCATCTTTGCCGTCCTTTCCCCAACGTGCTGGATGCGTCAAGGCCTCGTGGAACATGGCTGAGTCATCTCTTCTTTCTGGGTGTATCTGGAGACACACAGCTGTTTGTAAGAACAAACTAAGGCAGTAGCTCTGGTATAAAAGATTTGATTTGGCTCATTCCTCTGTTTCTCAGGGTGGCATTGCTATTTGTTAAATATTTTATACTGACAGTTTGCACCCCATGAAGTTCTTGTAAAAGGGGCCCTTCTGCCAGTGATGAGCACTGTTTTAGGACTTTGTCCCCAGAAGAGTTGGCCTTCATCTCTCTCAGAGCCAGCAGGTCAGAGCGAGGCTCTGCCAGAGGCCCACGTGGCGCCATTACCTCTGAGCCTCTCATCAGAATTCCTTCTGCTTTCTCTCCACAGGGTGCCTGCAGGAGGGGCAGGGCCGCCCCGGAATAATGTGGTCGGAGGGTCTCCACTGGCCAAAGGGATAACCACAACCATGCACTCAGGCAGTGGGAGTCTGAGCAGCCTGGCCACTGCCACCAGGCCTGCCCTGCCCATCACCACTCCCCAGGCCCACGCCCAGCACCCCACAGCCTCGCCCCCAACAGGCAGCTGTCTGCGGCACTCAGCCCAGCCAGTGGCCAGCCAAGCCCGGAGCACCATTTCAACAGGTATGTTCCCAGACTCACAGGGGCCTCACCCTGCAGGGCATCAACAGTGGGGCTTCCTGGGACATGCTTGTGAGACACATCTTGGCCCAAGGCTCCAGCAGTGGCATGTGCGATTGGTAGTGTGTGCTTGTCATGCTCGTGAACGTCTGATCTCTGGAAAGTTCACTTGCCTTATCGTGTTACCCATGCTGACAGCTGAAGTTAATTTACAAATATTTACACATTTCATTGTGGCAAGAGGGCCTCATGGGCTAATAAGATTAACACCGGCACTTTCAGATGCCTCCCCCGTGAATGACTGTGAGCCAGCCACATGGGTCTTCCATCTGCCGCCCTGCAGGGCTTCCCAGCTAGGCAGCATCTCACAGGACAGGGCTAGGGTACACTCAGGTCCAGACTCTTCCCTTTCTGAAGTGCTCTGAGGCAGGAGGAATGACAGCTGTTGATCCTTCGCCTTCATGGCAGTTGGAGAAACTTAAGGAAAACCAGTTTGGCCCCGGGATGTTGTGAGATGAAAAGAAATTATGGGGTGGACCTTAAGGGCATAAAGAAGGTAAGCACATCTTGGTTGGTGGCTTAGTGTTGAGCTAATAAGAACAGCTGATGCTGGATTCGCAGGCTGATCTGGGAGCCCATGCCACGGCATCTTCCACCACGGTGGAGCCAGTGACACTGGCATGATGCCAAGTACCCTGGGACAGGAGCACGTAACCCAGAATATCTCTTCCCAGCCCAACTCTGTCCTCTCAGAAATCATCTCTTTTTCTCAAAGTGAGGCTTAAAGGGCAAAAATAATGTAAATTCATGGAAGCAATAAAATGTACTATTTCTTAAACCAACCAACACAATGACCCATTAGAAGTGTCCAGAAAGAAGCAGCTTCTCAAGTGTGGAAAGAGGAGACAACACTTAGCACAGCAGAGGCCATATTTCCTTCTTTGCCTTAGCTGGTGGGACAAGGGGTAAATGTCTGTCATCCACTTGCCCACCCAAGTGGGTGCAGGGTGGACTTCAGGTACCCAGTGCCCAGCATCATCACTGGGTTCAGGTGGACTTTGGGTGCCTGGTGTCTGGCACCATCAGTGGGTGCAGGTGGACTTCAGGTGCCCAGTGCTGGTGGTGTACCCTCAAGCAGTGGGTAATTTAGCACTAGGAAAGATTCATGGGTGGTCTGAGCACTACCCTGGTGTCAGAGCCTTCAAGACCTACTCTGCCATCGCAGAGATTCTGTAAGTCTCTACTAGTCCCTTTTTTACTTAAATTAGCGAAGAATGATTCTTTGTTTTCGCAACCCTGGCTCCAGGGCCCTGGGAAAGAATCTGCAGCAATATTACTGGGTGCCCAAGCGCACCCTGCAACCTGTGACCTTCTGATCAGCCATCCTTCAGCATGGGTTATGTGGATCTGTGTTTTCTGGTAGCCTCTAGCTGGGGATACAGTCATTGCAGTTGGCAAGTGATCTGGTGATCTGAAGTCATGCTCCCTGACTGGTCAGAGGCAGCCAATATGCTTATCTGTTTGGCCCCTGGAGCACCCAGGCAGGACCAGGGGAGCAAAAGTCCCAGGCCAGGTCCCTTCTGGTTTTAAACATCTCATCCAATCAGCCAGGCGTGCTGTACAAATGTTTCCACGTGCACCAGCACTAGAAAGGGTGAGTGGCCTTACTCATCATGGTGAGTCAGCATCCCGGTGCAGTGACCCTGAGTTGTCTGCCCAGAATAGCCAGTATAATGGTCTTTCCACACCAAGCCTTGCTAGAAACGTTCCCAATTCAAAGAAGAAATGGAGCCCTGCCAGTCACTTCTCCCTCTGTGGAATAACAAGCAGTATCAAAAGAAATTGGCAAGGCTGTGGGGCCGTGCAACATTGTGTCTCAGTCCTCCATCACCATAGTAACCACGAGGGTGTCATGAGCATTCTCTTCCATCAGTTTAATGTTACACACGGGGAGAGCAGAGGCACGGGATGGTTAAACGGCTCCCCCATGCATCCCAGCCCAGCACTTGTCCCCATGCTATTGCTGTCACAGCCAGGTTAAAGAATGGCTCCTGCTGAGCCATATCAGTAAATTAAATGCCACTGAGTTCCCGCGGCATTTTCCACTTCATTCTGCATTTAGAGAGAGAAAAAACACTGTTGACAGTCCAAGTAATGGATTGTTCCCCACAGTAATTGCCCATTTCAGCAGACCCCAACCCTGGCAGGTGGGAGGCATTTCATCAATGTTCTCATCTCGAGCCAAAGTCAGGCAGTTTGACAAAGGCTTAATTGCATTGGCCATAGCATCCAATATGATTTGTTCTACTTGATTAATGTAACTCCTTTCCCAAGGGCAGAGCACCCCCTGTAAAGTGCCAGTGTTCCTTGCACACTCCTGTCTGTGCTTAACAGGAGCAAGAGCCCAGCATAGCCATGAATTCATCAGCAAAGAAGCACTGAGAAGAAGCTAGATCCAGGCAAGGCACCCTGCAGGGGTCTGGAAACAGAGGAGAACCAGACAAGCCCCATTTCCACCCCAGTTAGAGAGAATGACTAGAAAACAAAGTTCTGTAGTGGGTTTGGTAAAGCACAGCAAAGGAGGCCTGCTTAGGTATTAGGAGAGTGTGGAGGAGAGAATTCATTCCAACTGGGGAGGAAAATAGGAGGAGGATTAGGGGTAAGGCATATGGAAAGTTTTCAAGAGGAGGTGATAATGCCTTGAATCTTAAAGGACAAATAGGAAGTGTCTGAGACAAAACAGAAAGGAGATTCTGAGCAGAGGAACTAGCATGAGCAACGGCCTGGCAATGAGGAAGAGCATAACTCTTTGTTTTGGGAAACTTTATTTAGCTGTGACATAACTAAAGCAAAGGTATGGAAGAAGGAGAAGTCCAGTGTGTAGATGACAGTTCCCTGCAGAGGCACACTGTCCTTTAAATCTGAAAGGTGGGTAGAGCTCAGCATGCAGCAGGAGGAGAGTGTGGGAAGCACTCAGGAAGGGGAAGCATGGGGAGCTCCTGGCCTGCCAAAGCCAGGGGCCCCTGGACGCTGGAATATGGATAGGGTGCAGGAGCAAAGAAGGACCCGCAGTGAAGCTGAAAAGCTAAGCAGGACAGAGCATGGAGGTTCTTCTAGACCATGTCAGGAATTTAGATGTTTATCCTAAGGGCAGTGGGGCACATTAAAGGGTGTTGAATAATAGACATAGTCATATTTTTGTGTTTAAAAGATTGAGCTAGACTTCTGCTTATAGCCAATCTGAAGTGATGAGGACGGGAGTTACCCTCCCACATGAAACAAATTTAAAAAGCCAAGTATATAAAACAACAGTTTTCAAGACACCAGACAACCAAGGACTGATTCACAAGAGACGTTGCAGGCAGTGGCAAAGGGAAGCAGGTAACCAGGTGGAGAATCCCCACAGGCTCTCTGCAGTGAGGACCTGGAGATTAGCATCTGTGTGACAGAGAGGTCTGGAGTTTCCAGGGCAGTGATTGGAGAGGAGAGAGCAGCACAGAGAGGCTGCAGAGCATGCCTTCAGATCTTCAGCCGACAACTAATCTGCATATGAACATGAGAAATGTACCCAAAGCCAGGAAAAGAATCAAAGAAAGAAAGGATTAGTGCTCACAGTGCCCAGAATACACACCAGCTGGAAATAGTGCCTGTTCCCACCAGCCAGACTGGAAAAATTGCAGAAATTAGTGAGCATTGAGTAATCTACACAGGACCTTGCCTCTGTAGTGGGGAATGTTCTCTTCAGACTGAGCACTGTTCCAGTTTCACCCAACAGAGCTCAAAAGCAATACTCAAGAGTCAAGCTATTTCTGATTAATTTAACTTTGTCCCAGAACAAAGCTTAAGAATATTTATAGGAATAAAAAAAAAAAAAAATCCAGCTCTCAACAAAGTAAAAATCACAATGTCTGATGTTCAATAAAAAATTATGAGGCATGCAAAGGAGCAGGAAAATATGACTTATAATGAAGGGATCCGTCAATCAAAAGTGACCCCAAATTGACATAGATGTTGCAAAGACATTTAAAAATGATATTACAGTTGCCTTTCACATACTCAGAAAGTTAAGTAGAGATATAAGACACCCAAATCAAACTTCTAGAAGTAAAAACTACAGTATGTGAGATCAAGAATATACTACATGGAATTAATGGCAAATTAAACATTGCTGAAGAAAAAGTATTAGTAAACTTGAAGACATAATAATAGAAGCCGTGGAAAGTAAAACACAGAGATAAAAGACAATTTTGAAAAATGAACAGAATCAGTGAGCAATGGGACAACTTTAAGTGGCCTAATATATGTGTAACTGGAGTCTCCAATGTAGAGGAGAGAGGTAGGGCAGAAAAATGATTTGAAGAAATAATGACCAAAATTGTTCCAAATTTGATGAAAACCACAAACACAGTTCAAAGACAGTTGGTGAACACTAAGCACAAGAAACATGAAGAAAATTATAACAAAGCAAATCACAACCAAATCGTTCAAAATCTCTGACAAAACACTGAAAACAGCTGGAGGAAAAAAGATACATTACATGAAATAGAAAAAAAGATAAAGATAACGATGATGTCAAGAACAGTTCAAGTGAGACGACAGTAGAATAACCAAAAAAAGTACTGAAAGTAATATACCTGTCAATCTACTCCAAGCAAAAGTATCTTTCAAAAAAAAAACAAAATAAATAATTATTCAGAAATAGTAGAACTACAAGATTTTGTCACTAATAAATCCACACTATTAGAAATGTAAAAATAAAATTATTTAGAAAGAAGGCAAATGATACCAGATAAAAATGAAGATCTATACAAAGGAATGAAAAGCACTGGAAATGGTAACTACATAGATAAATGTATGAGATGTTTTCTTATTATTTGAATATCTTTAAAATATAATCGACTGTTTAAACAAAAGTCAAAACAATCTAGTTTGGGATTTAAAACTCAAAAGTAAAATGTACAATAAACAAACACAAAGTTTGGGAAGGGAGAAGTGGAAGTTTAGTATACTACTGTAAGAATCTTTATGTTATAAAATCATTTGTAAATGACTATAATAAAGTAAAGATGTAAGCAGTCACTAAATATGAAACAAAGAGTTACAGCAAATAATCTAAAAGGGAATAAAAAGGAATCATGAAAACATCCTATCAATCCAAAAGAAAACATTAACAGAAGGGAAAAGAAACAATGAATACCTGGGTCAAAGAGAAAACATATAGCAGGATGGTAGGTTTAAACTAAATCATGTAAATAATCACACTAAATGTAAATGGTCTAAATAACCCTAAATATAATGCAGAGATTGTCACATATTACTAAAAAGAAACAAAAAACCAATGGTATGCTGTGAATAGGAAACATACTTTAATACTTCAAGTCTAAAGACATAAATAAGCTAAAAGTGAAGGGATGCAACAAGTTATACACATTATTCATGGTGGTTACATTCTATAAAGTTATCATGAACACTGAATTTGTGAATACTTAACTATTGTTTCTAGGTGAAATTGTGTGTGGCATGCATGCATGGGTGTGTACACATATCTCAGACAAATTATCATCTTGTTCTAGTAGATTCTATTTTATTTATTTGACAAAAGAGAAAATGAGGTTCAGAAGGATTAAGTGGCTGACCTGCAGCTGCTCTGTTAACAGGTGCCAGAGCTGGGATTCAAATACTGTCCAACTGGCCTCAGAGCCAAAACTTCCTGCACTGTACTATGTTGCCACCTATCGGATCTATCCTCCTGTCATCTCTGTGTGACGCTGAAACAAAAAGGCAGAATGTCGCCTTGTTCAACCTCAGCTGGGAATATGGGTGTCAGGCAACTCAAATTTTTTGCCATTCCATGAATGTCTGAAAATAACTGTGAAAGCACCACAGACAATGACTTGGGGGTTACAAATCATTTTTCACTAGCAGAAGAATTTGCAAATACAGAATTTGCCAATAATGAGAATAGATTATACCATGCTAATATTAATCAAAAGAAAGCTGGAGTGGTTAGCTTAATCAAAGCAGAATTTGTAACAATTGTATTATTAGAGATAAAAAGGCAATTTCATAACAATAAAGGGATCAATTCATTAAAAGGACATAACAGTTCTAAATATTTGTACACCAAGTAACAGAACCTCAAAATACATAAGCAATTATGGATAAAGGTACAAGGAGAAATAAACAAATCTACAATTATGGTCAGAGACTTTCATCTCTCTCTCAGTATTTGATAGAACAGTTAGACATAAAATGGTAAAAATTTAAAACATTAGAACAACAGTATAATCAACTTGACTTAGCTGACATTTGTGGAACATTCTACCCAACAACAGCAAAATGCACCTTCTTTTCAAGTGCACACGGAACGTTTACTAAGATAGATTATATACTGGGCCATGATATTTTTAAGTTTCAGCACATTTAAAGGGATTCAAGTCATGGAAACTACATTCCCTGACCACAGTGGCACTGAATTAGAAATCAGTAATACAAATAATAACATATTTGATATGCTCAAATATTTGAAAACTAAATAACATACTTCAAAATAACCCATATATTAAAGAACAAATCAAAAGGGGTATTATAAAGCATTTTGAGCTGAATGAAATGAAAAAGAACAGTGAATGTGGGAGGGCTAACACTGATTTAGAGACTTCTTATAAAACTACTGTGATTAAGTTTATGTGATTTTGTTGTAAAGATGTTTGTTTTTAATATTTAAAAAGTCAACTCTATGGTCTATGTAAAATGGAACACACAATAGCCAAGTGCTGAAGCACTGGCCTACTGGCTCTAGGATAAAAAGCAGGCCTTGTTGGCTGACTTTCAACTCCTGCAGGAGAATATGGACAGGAAGCCCCTGTGAGAATCAGGGGACCAGAGCCAGGTGTGCCAGTTCTAACAGCTCCAACCTTTTCCAGGGGATGGGCCATACTAAGCCTCCACCTGGGGTGTGAAAGAGAGAAGAGAGAGCCCCAACCCGGGTCATGGTGCTGAAGATGGCTCTGGCCTGAGGACTAGGACTAGTTCAGCACCCTCTCTGCAGGACCAGAACTCCCAAAAGCCCATTAAACCTAGTTCTGAGGGAAGGTCCCAAAGGCGAAGCAGCACTAACAACAGAACTGCCAGACCCAGAAAAGTAGACAAAAAGCTGCAAGCTCAGGGTGAGCTGGCACACTAAGATTTCAAAGCACAAAAGGGAAACTCACATATAAGTTAGCCACAAACTCAAGAGATGGGAGGAAAATACGGGAGAAATCTGAGAGCATCTTTGCAATCAGTATGTTTAAGATCTAAGAGGAAAAGAAGGAATAACATACACAAAAAAATAAAGAGAAACAGGAAGCTATGAAAAAATAGGTGGATGGCTATGAATCAGAAACAACTGGATGTGAAAAAGAACCAATTTGAAATTTTGGAGAGGAAAAATATATATTTAAATACAAAACCTCTGTAGGTAGCATAAACTGTAGACACAGTTGAAAGTGGAATTAGTGAAATTGGAAAACCATACAAAGGAATTTATCCGTAATACAGAGCAGAGACAAAAAACATGAAAGAGATGTATAAACATGGAGGATAGATTGAGGAGCTCCAAACTACTTCTAACAGGATTTTCATAACTAGAAAATAGAAGAGGTGGGACAGAGAGAAGATTTAAAGGAGTAGTCCCTGAGAATTCTCCAAAATTGAAGAGGGGCTCAGGTTCTCACACACAAAGCACAAAGAGTGCTGAGTAGGAAAAATAACCAAAAATCCAAGTCTAAACATGCTGAACTTAAACTTCAAGCATCAAAGGATAAGGAAAATACTATAAAAGCTGCCAGAGGGCAGATACAGATTACTTACATAGAAATGAATAAAAATATAAGAAAGAGCCAGTGTACACACTATTTCAAAAATATTAAATGTAAAGAAAAATGGGAAAAGGAGGTACTAGCTAAAAGAGGACAAGGTATAGAAGGAATATTATTTATTAAGTGGGAGAGACAACTGGTTAATAAATTATAGGGAGAAAGCTAATAAAGAGGCTAAATATAGGAGAGAAGGGATGAGCCAGAGAAGGTATCAAGGATGTGAGTGAAGGCATTGACCTGGTGGGACCCAGAGTCCTTGTGACTGGAAGGGAGGGGTGTGGGGAAGTGGAGAGGGGGGTTGGCCTGGAGTTGTGGGAGTTCCATTTCATCCCTGAAGTGGGAAGCGATACCCCTGAAAATAAGGAAAGGACAAAGCTGGTGATGCGGTAGGTCATTTATTCATTCCCCTATCATTTATAAAGCACCTACAGATACTAGGGACATACAGTGAACTGAGTGAGGACTCAGTCCTTGGGGCAGCTGTAGGGGGACTGAAACACACCAAAGGTTTAAAGAGGAGAGGAAAGGGAAAAGCAGGGACCATGGTTGGTGCTTTCCTAAACAGCCTTCATCTGTCAGCCTGACTTCAAAGACGGTGTGGGCTACTTTGGCATCACTAACGAGTAGTCCCAGCCAGCTCGGGGTGGGGGCACCCGGGGTGGGTGAAAATAACGGTAAATCCTACCAGAGATGAGCACATTCTTCACCAGCCAAAGTCGTGACCTGAGCTGTGCCTTGCTTTCTCACACTACAGTTTTTCTTCTCCAGTGGTTCCATTCTGTGAAATCGGAAGTGACGTGGCTGGGATTCTTTTTTCTCAGAGACTCACTCTTTTATTCAAAAAATGTACAGAGCACCTTCTACATGCCAGGCACCATTGCAGGGGTTATTGTGAATTAAGCAGCCGTGTCCCCACCTCATGGAGCTCCACTGCAGTGGGGACAGGCAATGAACAATCAGCCTCCAGTGAACATGTAAATTACACAACTGTGAGGAGCTAAGCACCTTGTGGGCAAAGGAAAGCTGGAGCTAGAGCAGGAGCAGGGGAGGCTGAGGCTGCAGGGGGCAGGCGGCACCGTGAAGGCAGTAGGCAGGTCTCTAGAAGGTGGTATCTGAGCCTTCCAGGCACCTGAGGGTCCCGCCTTGCAGCTCTGAGGGAGGTGAGGTCTGTGGGCAGGGGTGCTGGCACTGTGCCTCTGAAGGGACCAGGAGCCAGTCGTACTGGCAGTGGCCAGGAGGCCAGTGTGGCTGAGGGGAGAGTATTAGGAGGTGAGGCTGGAGGTTGCTGAAACATACTCTCTCTCTTCTTTGGTGCCTGGATGAGTAAAGTAGTGTGGCAGGCAAGGGGAAGCCAGCCAGGAGGTAGAGGCCAGCAACGCACAGCCCAGGGGCACAGACCCTGGTGCAGTCCCAAGGCCAAGGGCCACAGCGCTTCCCTGGCAGACTGTCACCCCATTCCAGGGACTCTGGGCCGAGGGAAGGGGAGTCAGACAGCTGAGGGGAGAGATGAATAAATCTCGAGGAGCGGCCTCCGAGTCAGGGTTTCCAGGGTGATTAAATGACCTGAGGCCCCTGGATCTGCATGATTGCCTGACCTGCTCTCCTTGTAAATATGGAGCTGTGTTGGGTGAGGATCAAATATTTCAAGTGTCCAACCCAGCTGAAGCCCTGAATATTAAAAAAAAAAAAAAAAAAAAAAAAAAAAAACACGCATAAATCAGCCTTTCTGTATTTCATCTCGTAGAAACAGCAGGCTGCCCAAGTCCCGGAGAATCCGGGATCACATAATTAGATCTCACCAGCGCTTCACACACGGCTGTGTCAGAAGAAGGCCTGACTCCCAGATGGAAAGCTTTGTATGTCTCGCAGTGCTACTTCCCGTGGCCTCCGAACGCTGTTAGGATTAACGAGTGCATAGTTGGGGGCTGAGAAGATTGTTTTTATTGCATGTATTTTCTTTCATGCTCTGAAGCCATGAATGCCACAAAGTCTGCTGGTAGAAAATGATTACAGTATGACATAATTTTTCTCTGCCTTAAGAATGCACAGCAGCTGGATGTGAGCTGCGTGGTGCTGCCTGGACCACTTGGTATAAAGCAGTGTCTGATGCTCAGCCCAGGTCTCCACTTGGGCCAGAACAACCCAGGACAAAAGTCACCATTCCCCCGGGGACGTTCATTCCCTCCCAACATTTGTTTCATCCCTATTTATTAAGGAGATGATTTCCTGAAATTACTAACACACATAGTAGCAGAATTACTATGAATGTGGTGCTGTGTTTAAAGGGAGCTCTATCTTTTCATATGGGAGGTTTTTACAAATGTTACCACTTTCAATCCCTAACATCTTTAAGAATTGTTTTTGCTGGCAGCAAGGTGGTGGATCCACAGTTGTAAGGTTCCAGTTTTGTAAATCTGGAAGCCCGGGGCTTCGACATGCAGGCAGAGCAGAGATGCGGGCCGATGGCAGCAGGGTGGTGGGCAGCTTCTCCTCCAGGCTGCTGCTGGGAGAAATGTCTGCTACTTTCTTCCTGCGGTTGTCTCCAGCCAAGGCAGCTCTCATATGCTCAGCCCTCACTCAGCAAGATCACGTACCCAGTGTGGAAACCAAGGACCAGCCGGGCTGGTTCAGGGGTCAAGAGTAACTGGAGTCAAGCTTGATCAGTTTACATGCAGTGGTGCTTAATCATTCAGGGGACATCTTGATGCCTCACTGAGATGCTTTTACAGGCTTTACTTTTATGAGCATTTTACAACCATATTTCAAAACCATATTTTCAAAATTTTTCTGAGTGCTTTAGCTCATCACAGCAGAGAAAATTAGTTAGAGCAGGAGTCTCCAACCTCCAAGCCACAGACCAATTCCAGTCCATGGCCTGTTAGGAACTGGGCCGCACAGCAGGTCGTGAGCGGTGGGTGAGCAAGGAAAGCTTCATCTGTATTTACAGCCCCTCCTCAATGCTTGCATTACCGCCTGAGCTCCACCACCTGTCAGATTAGCAGCAGCATTAGATTCTCACAGGAGTGCAAACCCTGCTGCACATACGTGGTATCTAGGTTGCACGCTCCTTGTGAGAATCTAATGGCTGATGATCTATCACGGTCTCCCATCATCTCTAGATGGGACTGTCTAGTTGCAGGAAAACAAGCTCAGGGGTCCCACTGATTCTGTATTATGGTGAGCTGTATAATTATTTCACTATGTATTACAATGTAGTAATAATAGAAATAAAGTACATAATAAATGTAATGCACTTGAATCATCCCGAAACCCTCTCCTGCCCCAGTCTGTGGAAAAATTGTCTTCCACGAAACGGGTCCTTGGTGCCAAAATGGTTGGGGACCGCTGAGTTAAAGGACTTCATAGAACTGGGAACGTGCCCATGTTCATGGCAACCTTGGCAAAGCTGTTTTAGCTCCACCTGAGGAAAGGGGTGTTTTGAGCCGTGGCAGGGCCCCCCTGATCCCTTGGGCTTTGGAAGATAGGAATGAATTTTCAGGGTTTCTTGGCGTATTTCTGCATCTGTGAAGTGGCCAGGTCTGGAGAAACGTGAGAGAGAGGCTGTGAGTGCTTGTGGAGGGAGCCTGAGAAGAGTGTGCACTGCAGCTGCCTGGCAGGCCTGGCAGATTGCAAACTAACCTTTCATCCTGCTCTCTCTCCAACCCCGTCTCCAGTTGCCCACTCTGCAGCCCAGGCTCAGGACCGGCCAACTGCCACCGTGTCACCCCTGCGCACTCAGAACTCTCCATCCCGCCTGCCTGCCACCAGCCTCAGGCCTCACTCAGTGGTGTCCCCGCAGCACAGCCACCAGCCCCCAGTGCAGATGTGCCCGCGGCCGGCCATCCCCCTCACATCAGCAGCATCAGCCATCACACCTCCCAATGTCAGTGCCGCCAACCTCAACGGGGAGGCTGGAGGGGGGCCCATCGGTGTTCTGTCCACATCCAGCCCCACCAACACAGGATGCAAACTAGACGAGAAGAAAAGTGAAAAGGTAAGAGGCTCGTCCTGGACGAGCCCTGAGCTCGAGGCCAGCTGCTTACTGTAACTCTTTGGCACTAGATGGCAGTGGCATTTGTGCAATTGAAGCTTGAATGTGGGCACCAAATGCCTGCCCCTAGATGAACCAGGCGTGTGACAGAGAGGGAGCCAACCCAGCACAGCAGCTGGTTGGAGAGGAATCAGGCAGGCCTTGGGTGCTGGCAGGGCCAACGCAAGTCCAGCTACATTTCTCATGCAAATTAGAAAAAGGTGTCCCCTCTTGAAAATGCCTTAGTTCCATCTGTTGTAAAATCATTGTAATATACTCATTTCGTTAGAACGAGATATTTATTGCCATGTGCTGGGATATTGTAATGATAAATATATAAATCTACATGTACAGTGTGAACAGCACCCACTCCCTTTAATATGTCATCCTTGTGCAGTCCACAACCTGTTAACCATATGGGACGGCCTATTTCCTGAGTAGCAATGAGCAGGAACAGGAGAAGGCTGACCTGATAGCTGATGTGTTTTTTAGCTATTGTTTTAGCCATGAAGTGCTGATTTCATAAAAGAAAATCTGGGCCAGGCACGGTGGCTCAAGCCTTTAATCCCAGCACTTTGGGAGGCTGAGGCAGGCGGATGACCTGAGGTCAGGAGTTTGAGACCAGCCTGGCCAACATCTCTATCTCTACTATCTCTACTAAAAATATAGAAATTAACCAGGCATGGTGGCATGCGCCTGTAATCCCACCTACCCAGGAGGCTGAGGCAGGAGAATCACTGGAAACTGGGGGACAGAGACTGCAGTGAGCTGAGATTGTGCCACTGCACTCCAACCTGGACAACAGAGCAAGACTGCATCTCGAAAAAAAAGAAAGAAAATCTGAGTCCAAGAAACTTGTTCCAGTTGCCACCCAGCTAGACATTAGATTAACCAGGATGAGAATCCAGACTTCCAAATCAGTGCCGTCCAGCAGAAACATAATGCAAGCCATAAATCAAATTTTAAATTTTCTAGTAGCCACATTTTTAAAAAGTAAAATTAATTTTAAAATAAATTTAAAAGGTGAAATTCATTTTAATAGCCTATTCCATTAAACCCAATATCCACAATATTATTGTTTCAACATCTAACCTATATTTTAAAATTGTTGATGAGATATTTTGCTGGTTTTTTTACATGAAGTTTTTGGAAGCCCATGTGAAATCCAGTAAGCAATTCTCCAGGGCTCAGGGCCCACGCACTGCCTGAGACTGTATCCCTAGGGCGTTGGACTGGGTCCTGGGCAGGGAGCCACTCTGTGTATTGGCCTTGCTGCCTGAACGGTTTAGGCATTGTTCTCTCTTGGCTTGACTGATTCTGTGGGTCTTTTGACATCTTTCCATATAAAATCAGTCTTTGGATCAGGATGTTTTAGCCAGGGCTTAGATGGGCACCCTGGACACTAGATGGTGTGTTCCAGGCAGGGACAGCCTCTCTCTCTTTCTCGAGGCCATTGCCAAACACAGCACTGACTTGGCGGGCTCTCTGCCCATCACCCTGGAGGCAGGCCGTGCTCCCCTGTCCTCAGCATGAGCCAGGAATGCTGCAGACGTGGGCCACACCAAGTTCTGCAGGGCCTCAGCACCTCCTGTGTTATTCAGTCCAGAGCGATGGTTGTTCCTGTGCTGACTGGTGTGGCAGAGGCATGCAGCTAGCAAAGCTCAGGTCTGCTCCAGCCTAACAGGGCACCTGGCATGAAGGGCCACAGCTGCTCTGTGTTTTGTGTCTGTCTGTCTGTTTGAAGAACAGTTCAGTCTTGAATCTGTTCCCTTCTACCCTGCAGCTCTTGTTATGAGATGTGACTGGGTCTCATCAGTGGGGAGAGGTGGGATTCACAGTCCTACCCTCTCACTTAAACATTCTTCCTTCTTCCCAGCTGCTCAGGAACAACCGGGGCAGACTTGGAAAGTGGGGGCCGTAATAGTTCCTTCAGCATTTCTGGTTCTTTGCACAAGAATTTCCCTCTCTCTGGTTTGTGAAACAAATGGGACTGGCTTCAATACGACCATTGCTGAGTGGGTTTCTATGACATTGAGTCCTGTAGGAATCTACATGGAGGACAATGCTCTTCCCCGTCACCCACCTAAGTGTGAAGCTAATGAACACCAGCTGGGTCTGTTCCTAGCCTGCCTGTTAGACACTTTGCAACTATTTCACTTTCACTTAACGATTTATGCCCTCTAACAGTTGTCTTATATCAGCAAAGAGCAGTTGAGTCCAGAGGACACCCCAACATCCCTCTTGATGAAAGGCACCATGCAGGGAAAGCTGCACATACAGTGGCTCAGCCTCCTCCTCCCCTGGCAGCTCCCGAGCCTCTGTGGGCAGCAGAAGTGTGCAGGCCACGCTTGGGGCTGGGCACATGCTGTGGGCACACAGGGAGCAGTCCATGCTGCACTCCAGGCAGGAGGGGAAGTGGTTTTTGTGAGGCCATGTGAGCTTGTGCCCAGAGGTTCAATTTAAACCCCAGCGGAGAAGCACATCGCTCTCGCACACATTGTGTGTGCTTTTCATTCCCACCTCTCGTAACCAACAAAGACAAGCACTGTCTACAAAATCACCTGTGAACATTTTTCCCGTCTGTGTTCCCACTTGAATTTCTCCTAATTTGCAGCAAGGCCCAAGGCATCTACAGCTGCCATTTGTAGCAGAAGAGCAGAGATGATGGTCATTTTAGTCCACTGCTCAGAAGCAAGTGAGCCTGTGTGACCTGTACCAGCAGGCTGGGCTGGGCTAGGGGGGCTGGGGCCAGCACACTCCCTGCAGGCCGCTTCCTGCGCCCCAGCCCGCCATGACTACACTGAACAGCCTTCCTAACTTTGGGCAACTTGATCATAGATGTACACACGTCTGATTATGGCAAAGGTTTTTTAAAGCATTTGGCAGTATTCTCCAGTCTGTTTCTGTTAAATTTTCTTTGGGAAAAGACAGTGAGCTCTTCGCTCCCATGTCCACTGAGACACACACCTCAGTGTGGCGCAGTTGCCTAGCACCAGTGCTGCTAAATTCCACCCAGGCCCTTCCACGCATATGCCACAGAGAAGTCAGGGTTGATGCAGCTCCTGGGCGCCGTAGAGTAGGGAGTAGTTTCCTCCTAGGAGCATGGGAGATGTATGCACCATATCCCTGAGTGTGGAGAAGGAAGAGGCCCCAAAACCAGCTCTGTGTTGTATGGTGTCAGTGGCTATGGTTGAGGTCCCAGGAGGCTGGTCCCCAGGAGGCTGGTCCTTGGGAGACTGGTGCCGGGAGGCTGGTCCCGGGAGGCTAGTGACAGGAGGCTGATGCCTAGGAGGCTGATCCCGGGAGGCTGGTCCCCGGGAAACTGGTCCCCAGGAGGCTGGTGTTCTGCTGCTATATCCAGGGGGATTTGGCCTTTGAACTCTGCTCCCTGCATGGCCCGATGTGGTGTGGAGGCCTCTGGGGATAATACAAGTGCGGACAGAGTGGCAGTTCTTCCTACAGACCCAGTCCTGAACCAGAGCTCCTCTCTGGGCACAGGCATCTGCCAGACTATGCAGGGACCTCTCCAGCCTACTCGCCCAGGTCTCTTCCCACCCACTTGCCTGATCATGTTGCTCCCTGTAGGGGCTGCCCTGTGGCCAGGCCCCCAACACCCACAAATTACACAGTAGAACTCAAATCTGGTTTTAAAAGATGGTCTTCAGGATTTAAGTTATCCTTTTGCACTTAAAAATGAATTTTGTGCTTGAAACGACCATGGAACACTGCCTATTGTATCCATCCGTGACAGTTTTCTGGTTTTGAAACTGTATGAGCGCATCAGCACCAGGTGATATGAACCCTCAGGGTACCTAAGTCCAGGGGAGAGTCACCCAGAAGAGAAGGGTGCCGGTGCCTGCCAATGGGCTGCGTGCAGTCAGCATCCCTAACCACCTGGCTGGCCATCACTCATTCTCTTATTTGTGCCCCAATCCCTGACTCATCTGTGTATTGCAAGGAGCATGAGGATGTACCTGGCCGAGCGCAGGCACGCGGTTCATAGTGATGGAAAGATCCACCCTGGCCTGGAGGAGCCAGAATGTAGTACAGGTCGCTGTACAGGTAAACAGGCGATTGATTGCAGGAGAGGGTGGGTGACGGACCTGCGTGTGGGAACAGAGGGTCACCAAAAGGCGCCTGGCCAGCCCAGGTCAGGGGAGGCTTCCCAGGGCACAGGTGGGAGGATCCTCAGCTGAGGGTCAGCCCAAGCAGAGGCCAGAGGACATGGCCCGAAGGTGAGGGCCAGGGATGGAAAAGGTAGCAGGCAGCCCTAGGAGGGACTCATTGCCAGCCTCTCAGCACTGCAAAATCTGCCAAGCACTGGGCAGGAGGGTGCCATGGGTGCCATGAGGCCATGAGTGGTGCTTCTTGCTTCCTCGGGGTTCTGAGCCCTTGCTGTCCCTGTGCAGTTGACCAAGTCCACACAGTGAGAGCGCTCCTGCCAGCCGCCTGACTTCTGTGGAGCCCTCTCCTTGGTGCTGAGGTTCCCCGAGGCTCTGGCCCCGCCATGAACTCCACAGCAGCATTCTTCAGATGATCAGTCCAGTGGATTGGGACCACATTTGTATTTAGATTGGACGGGATAAACAGAATGAAACAGGGTAGCATAGATCTTCATGCTGAGCATACTGTAGGGACGGTACACTGGGGAACTTCTGTGTTGTTGTGTGTGAGTTCTGACATAAAACTTAATTCAAAAACATCTCGAAGCCTTGGGCCGACAGCCGCTGCCCATAGAAGGCACCTGGTGATGACTGTAGACTAAGAGAATTGGAAAAACTGCTGCCAGTACGTTTTCACTCTCACAACTTACGGGAAATTCTTTGTGGGCCAGAAAAAAAAAAAAAAAAGGTAACTTTCCTTTTATGGGTGTGGTAGTTTTAGTTTCAGTGAGTAATAGAATATTGAAACTTGAAAGGGCCTCTAAAGATGATTTATATTGAACTCCCCATTTTCCGTGATGTTCCTGAGGCTCAGAGACCTTGAGAGACTTGCCTGGGGCCACACAGCATCGGCAGTGGAGCTGGCACAGGAATGCTGGCCTCTCGCCTCCTGTGTTGGGTCCAAGTGCTGACTGTGGTGACCTCCCAGTCCCTGGGAGACCATGGCCTGTCCAGGAGTCCCACAGTGAGACGTCCAGGGTAGCTCCTGGCAGGAGACCATGAGATTGGCCTTGGGGGGAGAATGGCCCCTAGGTGTCTGCCTTCTGGGTCCACATTGGTCCCAACCACAGCCAGAACCCGTGCAACAGTGAATCACTCACCAAGTCCGTGTGGATGGCATGACCTATGTCATCAAGACTCTGCAAACCCAATTTGGTGTGAAAGGAACAGAGGACCTGACAGAGTGACCCATAATGGTGGCAGCAAGTCCTGGTCTGGAGCATGGAAGCTGTGGGACACATATGTGCACCCACCCATTCAATATATGTATAATCTCATATATATATGTGTGTTTCATATGTCATATACACTTATGATATTACATAGGAATGTGATTATATTTTTAATGAAAACCCAGGAACATCCAATCCGAAGAAATCTTGAAGATGAAGCTCTTTTGAGTAGCCAGGCAGCTCTCCCTAAAGTGAAGAATCGCTGGCTTATAAATGTATTTCCTCTCGAGTAGAGGCACCCTGCAATAGGTAGACCCTTACTCGTCTATCCTACTTCTGCTGACAGGCAGCATGGGAAGCCAGCCGCTGCCAGCTTTCATGCCAGCTTCTCCAGGGTTACTAGCCCTATTCACTTCCAAAGTGACAGCTACACTCTGCCAGCACAGGCTGGCCACATGCTCCCAACAGCCAGGGTGGGGAGGGGCCTGCTGTCACCTGCAGACACTGGCATCAGAGGTAGAAGGGGCTGGATCTGGCCTCACCCAGAACTGAGCTCACCCACGTGGGAACCATCTTGTGGGTCTTAGGGGAGACCTGCCCCCCAGCTTGCTCGCGGAGCCCCTCAGCCCATGCTCTGTCGCCAGGTGCAGCCACAGCCTGATGCATCTCTGGGCTCCCAGGACCATGGTGGGGCTTGGGAACCTCGGGTCTGCCCCACAGCAAAGTCACTGAGGAGTCTCACGGTCAGCCATGGGCCATGGAAACCACCTCCGCCCTGGCCACTCGTGCCCGGCAGCTCTGCTGGCCAGTGGCACTGGCGTTGGCTGGGCAGAAGGGCTCACAGAGTCAGCCCCGTGTGGCTGGGAGCACCGGTGACTCCTGGTCCTCTTCCTGTTGCCCCATTGTCAGCCTGTCTTCCAAGGGATAAGGGGAGCCAGTGTGCACAGCTGAAAATGAACCCATCCTGAAAGCATTAATCCCAGCTGCCAAAAAGCATTCTGAAGTTTTCCAGACAGCCTTTTTTGGAAGCCGTAAACTGCTGGAGCATCACTTCCCTGATGATAAGAGTGGCAACCTCTTTCTCTAAGTTAGGAATGTCCTGTCAGAGCACAGGCCCTGAGTGGGGCAGGGCAGTGGCCCAGCCTGGTCTGAGCAGAGGTCAGTGGTGGCCTGGAGGCTTCTCTTATTATCTGCGCCCTCCCAGGACAGCAAGTGAAGCTGGCTGTCCCCATTTCTCCTGTAGAAACTCCATGGCCTCTGCATTGGGATGAGACTTCTGGATCTCAGCGTGGTTGTGAGTGCTGGTGACCCTTTCAGGGTACAAATGTGGACATGAGGTCCAGAGAGGCAAGCTGACCTGCCCAAGGTCACATGACAAGTAGGGCACTAGGAATGAAACCAGGCTCCATAGTACCCACAAGTGCCCACTCCCCGTTCTCTGCTTCTGCTGGTTAGCTTCTCCTCTGGGGAGAAGAGCCTGGGGCTCATGCCGCTGAGCCTTGAGGAAGTGGCAGGGACGAGGGAAGGAGCAGGAGCCACGGTCATCTCAACAGCCAGTGAAGCTTGAATTTGGAGAAGGAAGACACAGTGGATGAATCAGCACGGAGGGTGGACCTGGGGTCAGCTGCCTAGTGTGAATCAGGTCTCCTGTTTACCAACTGTGTGAGTTCAAGCAAGCTCCTCCACCTTCTATGCCTCAGTTTTCACATCTGTGAAATGGGGATGATGGCACCTACCACCATGAGTTGTTGGGAAGAGTAAATTTAGTTAGTTTGATGAATGCATAGCATAGTATTCTGGACAAAAATATTAGAAATTATTATTAAGAATTTGATAGTTAATTGAAGTCGGGATCCCAGAAGAATTATATGATCCATGCAGATATAAAACTTATATCCCTGAGGCTTCTCTAAAAGATCAAAGGGGGTTTAATTTTGTTTATATATATATATATATATATATACTTATAAGTATGTGTATACATAAATATATATACTTATAAGTATGTGTATATATAAATATATACTTATAAGGATGTATATACATATAAAATATATATACTTGTGTGTGTATATATATACATATATACACATATATATACACACACACACTTATCCATCAACAAATGGAGAGATGTAGGCTACTCAGAAGGGAGCCCTAATTGTTTGGTGCAAGCTATGTGTGAAATGTCATTTATTTATATCCTCAATCCCTGGAGATTCCATTTCCTGGTTCACTTATCCTATGTCCGCCAAGAAACACAAATAGAAAAAGATGTTTAAGATTGCAGTTTTATACCTGACCTATAGCCTGAACAATGAAGGGAACTCAAGAAAACTATTATTCAGAAGTAGGGTTTCAACTGCAAAGCATTAAACCAAAATCCATCTTTAAAATCCATCTTTTCTTTAGAAAAAGAAAAGGATTTGTGAGTCACGTGTAATCGTTGTGAGGGTTCTGCCACCCTCCCCAAAGGGCACCGACTAATAACTAATAACTGATCAGGATTACTGTGAAATCCTACACTCTAGTGCCACATGAGCTGGACAAGCAAGCGATGCGTGTGACAATGTGGTTGGGGCGGGCAATGCACACACTTCATGGCCGGGAGCCCCTGGCACAACTCGATTCCCATGTCAAGTCTAGATTCTGTTCTGCAAAATTCTACTGCTGTGACTGCCTTCTTTTTCAACTGATATATTCTCACAGTGCTTTCAAAGACATAGGATTTCTTTCCAGCCGTCCATGCCCAGAAAAACTCGGTGATGGCATCAGTTCAAAATAAAAACAAGCACACGTCCCATAAACTACATCAGAAGGTCATGCCCACACATCGGACCCAGCCGTCTGTCCCTCCCAGAAGGCAACAAAGTCAGCATGGCGGGACATCTCTGAACATTCCACAGCACTTGCCAGTGCTCTCCATTTTGGTCCCATAACTGAGGGCAATGCCGAGAAAGAACAGAGAGTGTGCTGGGTTTGGCATTCTGTTTATTGTGGTTTTATTTTGTTGGTTTTTTTTTTCAGGCACTCAGGCCATGTGGTGGGGAGCCGGGGAGGGCACTCTGTCACCTCACGGGGATAAGACAGCTTCATACCATCATCTCCTTCTAGAGGAAGTCACTCCTGGGACAGTTTGGTTTTTATTCACCTAGTAAGTTATGTGCTTGCTTGGTCATTCCTTCCAGGCCGCATCTTAATAAATTACAAGACACATTTGTATATAGCATAAGAATGAAGCTCATTAATCTTTTCAGAGGATTCATACTCTATCTGGATCTCAAATAGAACCAATAGGTCAACTTCATGAAAGTGTTATTCCTATAGGATTTCTTTGTAAGACCAGCAGAAATGGCTAGATTTATGGCTTCATCAACTGCCTTCTTTCTTTTTTTCATTTTTTTTTTTTATTATACCTTAAGTTCTAGGGTACATGTGTTCAACGTGCAGGTTTGTTACATGTGTATACATGTGCCATGTTGGTGTGCTGCACCCATCAACTCGTCATTTACATTAGGTATATCTCCTAATGCTATCCCTCTCCCCTCCCCCCTCCCCACAACAGCCCCCAGTGTGTGATGTTCCCCTTCCTGTGTCCAAGTATTCTCATTGTTCAATTCCCACCTATGAATGAGAACATGCGGTGTTTGGTTTTCTGTTCTTGCGATAGTTTGCTGAGAATGATGGTTTCCAGCTGCATCCATGTCCCTACAAAGGACATGAACTCATCCTTTTTTATGGCTGCATAGTATTCCATGGTGTATATGTGCCACATTTTCTTAATCGAGTCTGTCATTGGTGGACATTTGGGTTGGTTCCAAGTCTTTGCTATTGTGAACAGTTCTGCAATAAACATACGCATCACCTGCTTTCTAACTCTTATTTATTCTCTCCTTCACTTTAAAGTCACCTTACAACTCCCCTAGACTTCAGTTTGTTTAGTGTTAAGATGGGAATAATGTCTTTTTCTACTAATGGAAATACTATGAAAATTAGTTATTGGTTTGTATCAGTCAGGAGTCTCCAGAGAAACAGAACCAGCAGGAGAGAGAGAGAGAGAGAGATATTAAGAGAGAGATAATGTATTTATTTTAAGGAATTATGTGATTGTGGAGGCTGGCAAGTCTGAAATCTGTGGGGCAGCCCAGCAGGCTGGACCCTCAGTCAGGAGTTGCTGTGCAGTCTTGAGGCAGAAAATCATTGTCCACAGGATGCCTCTGATTGCTTTTAAGACCTTCAGCTGATTGCGTGAGGCCCACCCACATTATCAAGGTATGTACTTTCAGTAATCTCCTTTACTTAAGGTAAACTGACTGTAGATATTAACACATTTGCAAAATGCCTTCATAGCAACATCTAGATTAGTGTTTGCTCAAACAACTGGGTACCTGCCTAGCTACACTGACATAAAACTCACCATCACTGTCCACCCTTTGTCAGCTTGACATCTCCCTAAACTATACTTAGTTTCTACATAAAGACAAAAGCAAAGTCATACTTCTGCCTAACATGATGATACAACAAGCCTGAGTACACCAAGAGTGCATACGCCCTTCCCAGAAGAGGATTCAGAGTCTTTGAATGATGCTTCCTCTTCTCCTTGATATCCTGTAACTTAAATGCTATCATATAATAATCATATCATATAAAAGTCAGTGCAACTTATATTACATGGTGAGATAGAAGAAAACAAAGGTACTGCTTAATGTACACATTCACACAGACATATTCATAACAAAATAGGAGGAAACACAACAATTACAATCCTCATTTCTGTAACTGTTCACATGGTCATGGCTGGTATTTATAATTACTTTGTCTACTATCCAATCTGTATTCCCCTTCCCTTCAGAAAGCGCCTCAGCTAGGCATGGACCCTTACCTGGTGGGGTGACCCAAACCTTCACTCCTGAAGGGTCTGGGCCATTTGTAATCCCATCTGGATTGGGTGGTTACAGTTTTCCATTGACCTCAGTCACGGGGCATTGTGATTGAGAGCGCACTAAGAGACACCCTAAGAGATCCGCTGTATCCCAGACATGCTGTTGCCCACGTCTACTATGGAGGGCCGTCCAGTTTCCCGCAGTGGTCAGGATCAGTCACCCCAGCCAGCACAGCAGTTCCCGTTTTTGCCTTTGATTCTAAAGCACATGGATCCCAAAGCGGCTGGATGGCAGTCTTGACTTCCAGCTCAGTGGAATCATTGTGGTGTTTCCTGGTGGCAGCATTCCTCCCCCTGGAACCAAGACCTCTAGACTAGTAGAACATAATGTTGTGAGAACAAGAAGCAGACATTTTGCTAGTGGGTCCCTGGGGATCATAGTGAGTGGTGCCACTCCCCTTTCTGCCCCATGATTCCTGGGCCCATGAGTCCTGGCTGTAGGAGAAATAGCACCATATATTGGATGCTGATTCAGAGCATACCGAGCCTTCTGGAGAATATTGCCCCAGCCCTGCAAGGGACTGTCACCCAGCTGGTGCTGTAACTGAGTCTTCAAAAGGTCATTCCACCATTCTGTCAAGCCAGCTGCCAGCACGATGGGGAGCATGGTAGAGCCAGTGAGTTCCATGCGCCCGAGTCCATCGCTGCACTTCATTTGCTGTGGAGTGAGCTCTTCAGTCAGAAGCAGTGCTGTGCGGAATACTGTGATGGTGGCTAAGGCATTCTGAAGTCCATGGATATTCACTTTGGCAGAAGCATTGTGTGTAGGGAAGACAAATCCATATCTAGAGTGAATAGTGTCTATTCCAGTAAGGATAAAACACCACTGTCCCTTCCTTGATGGAGGTGGTCCAAGGTAGTCACCTTGCCCCCAGGTGGATGTGACCATCCCAGGGAATGGTGCCATGCTGAGGACTCACTGTTGCTCTCTGCTGCTGGTAGTTTGGATCCAGTGGTGGCCGTAGCCAGGCTGGCCTTGATGAGTGGAAATCCATGATGCTGAGCCCATGTGTCACCTACATCCACAATGGCCACTCTATACATGGGTCCACTGTGCAATGACAGGAATGACTGAGGAAAGAGGCTCAGTCATTGACTGCACTCCCCGGAATCCCATCTGTGGAATTACTAAAGTCCTCCTCTGCGGAGGTCACCCTTTGGTGAGCATTTAAATGGGACACAAATTTCATCACGTTTTCCCGTTCAGAGAGGTCTTTTCACATGCGCTTTTCTAATTTCCTTGTCACCAGTTTTCCAATTACGTTTCTCCCAAGTCCCTGAACAACCAGCCAAACCATTGGCCACAGCCTGCGAATCATTAAACAATCACACTTCTAGCCACTTCTCCTTGCAAGCAAAGTACACAACCAGGTACACTCCTCAAAGTTCTGCCGCCTGAGAGGCTTTCCCTTCACTGCTGTCCCTCAGGGATGTCCCAGAGAGGGGCTGCAATGCCGCAGCTGTCCACTTTCAGGTGGTACCTGCATATGGTGCAGAAACATCTGTGAACCAGGCTCAAGTCTTATCTTCCTGTGTGATCCAATGGAACTGCCCTGGAGGCCACAGGTGCAGGCTGGATGAGAGAAGGCAGCATAGCCGGAGTGGGGACCATGGGGACCACGGGCATTTTAGGCTGCTTCCTCATGTAACTTACTGGTACCTTCAGGACCTGCTCTAGCCCGATCATGTATCCACCCTTCCATTTGGCCCTGGAATGCTGCTGCGCACACCCAGCTTTATGCTTGGTGGGTCAGATAACACCAGCTCACAGTGGGCAGCTCTGGTTGCCTGGTAATAGGTGGCTCATGGTCAAGCATTTAGTCTCCACCACAAGGCCCACTGGCAGACCAAGAACTATCTCTCAGAAAGAGTGTAGTTGCCCTTGGAAGACAGCAAAGGCGCGCTCCAAAATCCTAAAGACCTGCGTGCGCTGTGATTCACCTGCCAAAGGCCTCACATAGCATCCCTGTCTGCCACAGTAGTGCCTCAGGCACCATTGGGTCTGCTGGGTCATGTGGCCCAAGGGGTAGATCATCTTGCACAGCAGCCTGGACCTGTTTCAGAGCCTTGTTTTGTTTTGTTTTGTTTTGTTTTGGGTTCCTCTCAAAACTATCAATTTTGGGGGTCACTTTATAAATGGGCCAAATTAGTATACCCATCTGAGGAGGATATTGTCTCCAAAAATTCAAAGAGCCCCACTCAGTTATTTTACTCTGGCTTTAGGAGGGGCTAGATGCAACCACTTTTTCTCTACCTTACAAGAAATGTCTCAATGTGCCCCCACACCGCCAAACCCCTAGAAACTTCACTGAGGTAGAAGGCCATTGAATTTTAATTTGATCGATTTCCCATCCTCTGACATGCAGGCGTCTTACCAACAAATCTAGAGTGGTTGCTACTTCTTGCTCACTAGGTCCAGTCAGCACAAGGCCATCAATGTCATGGGCCATTATGACATCTTGAGGAAGGCAAAGGTGATCACCATCCCTGCACACTATTTTGTGACACAGAGTTGGAGAATTGATCTACGCCTGTGGTGCTTGCTGGCCTAGCCTGCTGAAAGCAAACTGCTTCAGTCTTTAGTAACAAAAAAAGCATTTGCCAGATTAATCACTGCATAGCAGATACCAAGAGGTGTGGTGGGTTAATTTGCTTAAACAGTGAAATATTGTTTGGCACCTGCAATTGGAGTCACCACCTGGTTAAGTTTATGATAATCCTGTCATTCTCCGTGATCCGTCTGTCTTTTGCACAGGCCAAACAGGAGAGCTGAATAGGGATGTGATGAGAATCACCACCCCTGTATCCTTCAAGTCTTTGATGGTGGCACTAATCTCTGCAGTACCTCTAGGAATGCGTATTGCTTTTGTTTTTGCCATTTTCTGAAATAGAGACAGGTTAGTGGTTTCCACTGGCCTTTCTTGCATAACAGCCCTCGCTCCACAGGTCAGGAAACCAATGTGAGGGTTCTGCCTGCTGTTGAGTAAGTCTAGGCCGATGATGCATTTCAGAACTGGAGAAAACCTGCAGGATGGGTTCAGGGCCACACTTGAACCATTGTGAGAAGGACCTGAGATAAAACTCCACTGATCACCTTTGCTCCATAAGCCCGTCCCTGACTGGCAGACCATAGTGACGTTTGGCTCATGTGAACTTAGGGTCAGTTCAGATCCAGTGTCCAGCAGTCCCTGAAAACTCTGACTATTTTCTTTTCCCTAATACGTAGTCACCCTGTTAGGGTAGATCCCTTTGGGGAAGCCTGGGAGAAAGATTAGCAGCGTAAGTTTTTGGTATGGCCCTGGGGTCTTTCCTCAAGGAGACCTAACCTGTAAATTCAAGGGATTCTGGGTCTGAAAAGTAGCTGAAGTCTGCGGATTGATTGAGGGGCTGCAACTCTGTTTTGTGATTCAAGTTATACTTCTGTTCACTAGACCTAGAACTCTTCTGTTTATACAGCTCAAGTAAGAATGTAGTAGACAGCCCATCTATTTCTCTTCCAGGAAAATAATGGACTGCCAGTTGCCAGTTGATTACTGCCTTGACTGTGCTGTCTGTTTTGGTAACTTGTCTCATGGTATTACCGCCTGGTCGGCCTTGTCTTTGGTAGTTATGTGCCTCTATGTGGGCCCTGCCCCCCTCCCTCTGGGGCCCAGTCACTTCCAGGTTTCCCAGCTCCATGGCCGTAGTTCCCACTGTAAGGTCCAGCTTATGGAGAAGTGTGAGCCCAGAACTTTTCAAGGGTGCAAGGACTCCCCTTACACATCTGTTTCTCATGGTCGTGGTGAAAGGCGTGTCCTCTGGACCCTCCTGGGATGGGAGGAAATACTAGTTACTTCCAATTTCTGAGTATTGTGCAACTTGGTAACAAACAGGGATTCTGGAAGCAATGGGGAAGAAGCCATCAGTCCCCCAGGCTCACAAAAGAGGAGATGTTCATGTTCGTTTCCACTGCAGTCAAGCTACCCGAAGCTTTTAACACCTTGAAGAGACCTGGCTGCAAATGTTTGTATTAGGAACATGCTAAGATCATGGAGAAGGATGCCCCTGTGACATGGAGAGTTGCAAGGGAATTGTCCCTCAGTGGAGGCAGGCCCCTTTCTCCCTGTCACAACTGATTCCCTGAGCTGGGCTTTCAGGACTCTGATTGCCAGGGGGTGGTGTAGACAGGGCAGGGGTGAACATTCAGAGTCTTCTCTTAGGAAGAGGCACCTGTACAAAGTGTTCCTGGCAAGAGGTCACCAGAAGAGGAAGGAGAGACCCTCGCTCAGGAGGGTCCCCAATTCACAGAATATAGCTCTAGAAAGAAGAGAGAGCAGATGGCATCTGTGCTGGTAGACTCGCCAGCCCCCACCCTGCCGGCTGCAGCATTTTTACAGGGGATCATTCAGGTTCTTCTAAAATACCTCCAGGGACAAGAGCTCACCACTTAATGAGGGGTTTGTTTTATGGCTGGACTGACCTATTGAAAGATTCATCCTCTTGTTGGGCAAAATCTACAGAGTCTACACACATAGATACACATCCACACACAGATACACACGCATGCCTACATACATATACACATATACATGTGAACACATACAAGTAACATTCATGTGCAATAAGCATATTCATGTACATACATCTACATGAATACGCAACATACACACACAAACATGACTACATGTGCACATATACATGTGCATATAAAATACACGTGCACACGTGTAAACATGTTGCAGATGCATACACAAACACATGCATGCAGGCATAGCCTCACACACATACACATCCGGCAGAGTTGATCCACTTCTGCCAACTCTACTCCCTCACAATCAATTTCCTCTTCTAAAAATAGCCCTTCTAATATTGGAAGTCATCCTTCCAAGACTTTTTTTGAAGAGACTTTATTTTTAGAGCAAATTTAGGTTCACAGAAAAATTGAGCAGGAAATGCAGAAAGTCCTCATATACTCCCTGCTCCCACACATGTGCAACCTCTTCTACTATCAGTGGCCTGCACCAAAGTGGTACATGTGTCAGGATTAATGAACTTACCTTGACACATCATTACCCAATGTCCATAGTTTACATTACGGTTCATTCTTGGTGTTATTCAATCTATGGGTTTTGACAAATGTATAATGACATGTGTCCCCCATTATAGGATCATACAGAATAGTTTGACTGCCCTGAAAATCCTCTGTGCTCTGCCTGTTGATCACTCTTTCCCATCTAACTCCTGGCTACCACTGACCTTTTTACTGTCTTCATAGATTTGCGTTTTACAGATTGTTATACAACTGGAATCATACACAATGTTGTAGCCTTTTTGCATTGGCTTATTTTATTTAATGATAAGCATTTACATTTCCTCTGTGTCTTCTCATAGATTAGTAGCTCAATTCTTTTTAGCACTGAATAATACTCCATTGTCCAGATGTACCACAGTTTATTTATCATTTACCTACCAAAGGACATCTTAGTTGCTTCCCAGTTTTGGCAGTTATGAATACAGCCGCTATAAACATCTTGTGTGGATTTTTATGTGGACGTAAATTTGGATAAATACCAAGAAGGGAGATTGCTACAAGTATGTAAGAGTATGTGCTGAGACTGGTAAAAGTACGTTTAGTTTTGAAAGAAATTGCCAACTCTCTTCCAAAGTGGCTGCACCATTTTGCTTTCCTACCCGCAATGAATGAGAGTTGAGAGTTCTCATTGCTTCATGTCCTCACCAGCATTCAGTGTTGTCAACGTTTTGGATTTTTGCTATCCTAATAGTTATGTAGTGGTCTCTCATTGTTATTATACTTTGCAATTCCCTAATGACATCTGTACTAGGCCATTCTTGTACTGCTATAAAGAAATACCTGAGACCGGGTAGTTTGTAAAGAAAAGAGGTTTAATTGACTATAGTTCCACAGGCTGTACAGGAAGCATAGCAGCTTTTGCTTCTGGGGAGACCTCAGGAAGCTTCCAAGCATGGCAGAAGACAAAGGGGGAGCAAGGAGTCTCACATGGCAGAGGCAGGAGCAAGAGAGAGGGAGGAGGTGCCATACACCTTTAAACAATCAGATCTCATGAGAACTCACTCACTGTCACGAGGAGAGCACCAAGGGGATGGTGCTAAATCATTGGTGAGAAATCTACTTCCATGATCCAATCACCTCCCACCAGACCCCACCTCCCAACACTGGGGATTACAATTCAGCATGAGATATGGTGGGGACATAGATCTGAACCATATCAACATATAATGCTGAGCATCTTCTCATATACGTATTTGCTACCTGTACTTTGTTTTTTGTTTTTTTTTTTTGAGACAGAGTCTCGCTCTGTCGCCGAGGCTGGCGTGCAGTGTCATGATCTTGGCTCACTGCCACCTCCACCTCCCAGGTTCAAGCGATTCTCCTGCCTCAGCCTCCTGAGTAGCTGGGACTACAGGTCCCCACCACCATGCCCAGCTAATTTTTTGTATTTTTAGTAGAGACGGAGTTTCACCATCTTCGCCAGAATGGTCTTGATCTCCTGACCTCGTGATCCACCCGCCTCGGCCTCCCAAAGTGCTGGGATTACAGGCGTGAGTCCTGTGCCCGGCCTGTACATCTTTTTTAATGAGATGTCTGTTTAGATCTTTGCTGAGTTTGTAATTGGGTTGTTTCTTTTCTTATGAAGTTTTAAGAATTCTTTGTATATTTTAGATATACCATGGTTTTCTTTTGCAAATATTTTCTCTCAGTCTGTGACTTGTTTGCTCATTCTCTTGACAGTATCTTTTTCAGAGCACAAGTTAGTAATTTTCACGGAGACCAGTTTATTAACTATTTCACAATTGTGTCTTTGGCGTTTTATCTTAAAAGGCACCACTAAGCCTAAGGTCCTCTAGATTTTCCCGTATGTTACCTTCTAGGAGTTTTGTAGTTTTGCATTTTACGTTTAGGTCCACAATTCATTTTGAGTGCGTGTCTATATGTGTGTGCATGTGTGTATCTATATGTATGTATGTCTATATGTGTGTGTATCTATATGTGTGTGCATGTCTGTACATGTGCATCTGTGTATCTATGTGTGTATGCGTGTCTATATGTGTATATATGCATGTATGTGTGTGTATGTATCCATACTCTGTGAAAGAGAGAAAGAGGCTGCATATTTAAAGGATTAGACTGAGAACCCTCCTGCTCTGCTGGTGGAAATGTAAAATGGCACAACTATTTGGGAAAATAGTTCAGCAATTTTTTAAGAAGTTAAACACTTAGCCATTCCACTCTTAGGAGAAGCAGACACACAGGCCTACACAAAGGCTCCTGCATGAGGGATCCGTAGCAGCTTTATTTGTGACAGCCTCAGACTGGAAATGGCCCAGATGTCAATCAGCCGATGAATGCATGCAGAGACAATGGCTCAACCCTGCAAAGGGGCACCACCCAGCAAGAAAAAGAAACCAGCTGCTGATACACACAGCAATGGAAGGGAGGTGCAAAATTGGTCAAGAACAAGACAGAAAGCAGAATAGCCACTGGAAGGCCCCATGTCTATAAAACTTTGGAAAATGCACACCCATGTTTAGTGACAGAAAGCAGCTGGGGGGTTTCCTGGGGGCTGGAAGAGGCCCTGGAAGGATGGCAGGACTGGGGGCCCTGGGCCCACGGTGAGGGCGGCGGGAATGCACATCGCCCAGATAGTGGGGCTGCTGCAGGGGGGTCTGCTATATCAAAACTTGTCAAATACATATTTTTGAAAGTTAAGACAGCACTTTATTTTTAAAAAGAACATAATGTATTTTTGTGAGTATATAGATTTTAGAGCCAGAAGAAAGGACGAGCATGATTTCCATATCTATTTCAGAATGCGCATTTGAAGCAGCTCCTCTCTGATTTAATCCCACTGGGCACCTTTCTCCTGATCTGACCGTTCTGCAGTCCCCTGGCAGCAGTCAGCACAGGTGCACACACGGAGGAACGGAGCCCAGCTGAGCACCCTCTGCCCTCATTCACATCCCTCGCAGACCTCACGTGCCCGTAGCCAGCCGCACCAACACCCCAGGGCGCACATGCTCCACCTCTGTGCATGCTGCTGGGGCAGAGGCAGAGAGACCCTGGAGGACCTCCTCAGAGCAGCAAACATTTCAGCCCAGAAGTGACACACATCACATTTGCCCACAAAGGTTCCCACAACTCATTAATCAAAACTAGCTAGATACAGTCGTGTGTCGTTTAACAAAGGGGATATGTTCTGAGAAATGCGTTGTTTGGTGATTTTGTCTTGTGAACATCACAGAGTGGACTCGTGCAAACCTAGGTGGCACAGCCTACGACACACCTAGCTGTGTGGTGTAGCCTCTGGCTCCTGGGCTAAAACCTGCACAGCATGTGACTGTGTTGAATACCGTAGGCAACTGTAACACAGTGGCAAGTACCGTGTGTCTAAACACAGCGGCAAGTACCGTGTGTCTAAACATAGCTAAACATAGGACGAGGAATGTGTTGCACTGTGATGTTACGACAGCTGTGACATCACTAGGCAACAGGAATTTTTCAGTTTCACTGTCATCTTATGAGACTCCTGTTGTGGTCTGTCATTGACCAAAACATCCTTATGTAACACATCATGTTACTTGGTCCCACTGGATCTCAGAGGGGGCCGGAAGCAAAATGTTTCCATGTGCCTGGCAAGAAACGAGCACAAACAGTGACCAGTCAGGATAAGAAAGAGGTTAGGCCCGGCATGGTGGCTCATGCCTGTAGTCCCAGCACTTTGGGAGGCCAAGGCAGGTGGATCATTTGAGGTCAGGAGTTAGAAACCAGCCTGGCCAACATGGTGAAACCCTGTCTCTACTAAAAATAAAAAAATTAGCTGAGCGTGGTGGCGGACATCTGTAATCCCAGCTACTCAGGAGGCTGAGGCAGGTTAATCACTTGAGCCTGGGAGGCAGAGTTTGCAGTGAGCCAAAATCGCGCCAATGCACTCCAGCCTGGGCAACAAAGCAAGACTGTCTCAAAAAAAAAAAAATTCAGAGCTACTTCTCATGGTGACGTTTTTAACCCTCTATGGCTTTGATACTGGAACGGCTTTCCCAGTTAGTGGTGGTCTCCTGGGGCTACCAGATGCATGTCAACCTCAAGGTCTTTTAAAGGGCCCCAGCCACTGGTCTTGGCTCAGGAGGCTATGGGAGCAGGGCCAGGCATGTAAGCTGAGAATACAGGCTGTGCAGGACCTGAAGTGTGGCTTTGCACCTTGCAGCCCAAGCCATGCCTTTCTTTTCCACCCCAAGAATCCAGGCCCCTGCAGCATTCCATAGCACATGCTTACACAGCATTTTCCTTCTGTGCACTGTGCGTTATCCCAGAATATTCCTGGATGAGTGAGAATTTATCAGGAGAGAAGGGCCTAGATCTAACTAATCCCTAAAGACACCACCTCACTGTGTCCTCCACTCTGCATCCTGGGGTGTGTGGCATAGGGCTGGGCCCCTGCGGCCCTTTGCTAGCCCCAGTGCTTTGCTTTGGGGCTGGAACTATCCGCCTGGTCTGCTGCTTTTCCAGGCATGGATCTGCTGCTCTGTTGAGGAAGGGTTTGACAATAACGCCTGTTGTGCAGGAGCCACACTAATGTGTGCAGTGGGATGGTCTTCTGTGGCCTAATTTCATCAAAGCACAAAACTTAGGCTGCCTAGAAAATAACAGTTAATGTGTCCTCTGTGTGTGACTTCTCCTAGGCGGGCTGGCAGTGGGAGCTGGGCCTCAGTCGCTCAGAGTGACATCGCAGCACTGGTCTTGTGTACTTCTAATTGAGAACAAATCCACAAGCTCCAGAAACCCAACAGCAAATAGTAATAAGGTTGGCAGAACTCTGAAAAGCTTAACCATTATGTTTTTGCTGAACAAAAGAATCCCCCAGATCTCATGAAGAAAAGCCAGAAAACGGTGCTTTTCCTCAGAAGGTAGATCCGAATTTTTTCAGCCACTGGTTATGTGTGCAGTTTGGGGCCAGGTATTTGTCCACTGTAACCACAACCTCAGACTTTCTTCTGTGGGGGGTCTGAGCCCGTACGGCAGTGTTCTCAGAGCACTTTCCAGGACATGCGAGCTGTAAGATGAAGCCATGAGCAGATATGCTTGATCCTGCAAGCTGGAGTGACTTAGTGTTGAGCATTTCATTCTTCGTGCATCCTGTTTGAGGGTTAGCTGAGCCTGTTCTGGTGGTGGGCAAGCACAGAGCCGTCTTCTGGCTAATGAAAACAAATCCACCTTCTCAACCACGAGGATTCCTGGTCCCCTCTGGGGTGGCAGGGCCCTGTCTCCTCACCAAACGTTCCGCGACCTCACCACAAAAAGAGATGAGATTACTTTGGAATGATTTGTTTCCTCATCAATAAGTCATAGGCGTTAGAAGGATGACCCACAGCACCCTGCAGCTCTAGCCACATGTGAATCCATGCTTGCCTTTCGGGTAGACTCCCGTGCCATCTGTAAGATCATCTTCTCCAGAGTTTTGCTGGATCTCAACAAGTCCCTGGAAGCACCTTGTTGATCTTTGGTTCTCAGGATTTGCCCTTCCTTACTGCGCATCTGGGGAGACACCATCCACTTGAGTGTAGTTGCCCTCTGGTCATTCATTTATTTTTTATCTATTGACTTAAAATATTTGTGGAGCACCCACTTTGGGACACGCCCTGGCTCAGTTCTCTGGGTCCGGAGCTGAACAAGGTGGTCTGGAGGAGGACAGGCAGTTACATCACGCTCCCTGGACTGGCTCTGACAGTGCCATGCATGGGGTGTCTGGAAACTGATGCGTCCTGGGCTGGTGGAGGATGGGTCATCACAGAAGTAGCAGAGCCAGAGGTGCAGATGTATAGGAAGTAGAGGCCTCAACTCAGCCACCCCTGTTCCACAGGCCACAGCTTGGAGAGACCTTTTACAGGGAAGTCAGCTCACAGCAAACAAAGGGTGCTGACATTTCATTCCTTCTTCCTCTTGATAAGAAATCTCTTCTGTTGCCTGAGGCAGAGTCAGTGTACTAGTCAATTTTCACACTGTTGTAAAGAAATACCAGAGACTAGGCTGGGTATGGTGGCTCATGCCTGTAATCCCAGCACTTTGAGAGGCCGAGGAGGGCAGATCACTTGAGATCAGGAGTTCAAGACCAGCCTAGCCAACATGGTGAAACCCCATCTCCACTAAAAACACAAAAATTAGTTGGGTGTGGTGGTGGGTGCCTCTAATCCTAGGTATTCAGGATTCAGGAGGCTAAGGCAGGAGAATCGCTTGAATCCAGGGGGCGGAGTTTGCAGTGAGCTGAGATCGTGCCATTGCACTCCAGCCTAGGCAACAGTCTCTGTCTCAAAAAAAAAAAAAAAAGAAGAAGAAGACAGAAATACCTGAGACTGGGTAATGTATAAAGGAAAGAAGTTTGATAGACTCTCAGTTTCAGCTGGGGGTGCTACAGGAAACTTACAATCATGGCGGAACGCAAAGGGGAAGCAAGCACCTTCTTCACAAAGCGGCAGGAGAGAGAAGAGAAAGTGAAGGGGGAAGAACCCCTCATAAAACCGTCGGCTCTCATGAGAACTCACTCATTATCATAAGAACAGCATGGGAGAAACTGACCCCATGATGCAGTCCCCTCCCTCCAGGTCCCTCCTTGACACATGAGGATTACAATTCTAGATGAGATTTGGGTGGGAACACAGAGCCAAACCTATAAGTCAGTGGCAAAATTCTTCAATGGAACAGCTCATGCAGGCCCAGACACTGTTGTATTTCATGGGTGAGGAGGTTGCTGTCCAAGCCACCTGCTCCAGGACACATGCTCTTTCTTTTCCACTCACCCCCTTGCTGTCTCAGCCTCACACACCCAGTAAGACGGTCCCAAGAGCTTAGCCGTAGGAGATAAACAAATGCACAACCCTGGATAGCTTGTCCTGCCTTTTAGCATGGAGCACACACATCTTGTTAAAACTTTTTCCACACTCTCTTTGCTGAGACTATGCAGACACAGGGAGAGCAGACACCTGGCAGTTCTCTAGAAGGCGGGGGGGGCTGTGTGGACAGCAGTTCATGTAACTTGGTCTGAAGCAGGCCATTTTCCTCCATGGTTATATTGGCAATTCAGGGAGAAGCAGAGTCCTGGGCCCCCTGCACTCTGTGGTCCTGTAGCAGAGTGTGCACCTTTATTCTGACATCTCAGCTTCTTTCAAATTCCCATCCTTTTCTAATTATTATTAATTGGATTGTTAATTATTAATTAGTTGTTAATGTGATTAACAACCACCTGTGACCTCATGGTGGCAGCTCCCTATAGAAATGTAGGAGCAGTTCACAGTTAAAAATCAGATAGGGATAAAAGCCCAAATCAGGGCACTTATTCAGGGAGGTGCCGCCTGGCCAGGGTCTGGGCTGCTCCAGCAAGACGGTGGCAGAAGAGGACCCGGCCAGGGGCCTCCCAGGCCCCCGTCACCTGCACTGTCGGTGGTCTCGGGCCAGTGTGCATGCAGGGTGTCCTGGAAGCAGTCTTCCTTAAGAGGCACAGAAAGAGGAAATCCAAACCATGCTGCAGAGCTTGCAGGGCTTCCCAACAGGGCTTGGTAAGCCAGCAGCCAGCAGGAAGGGCTTGTGGAAAGAAGAGCTTTGATTTATGGCCACTGCCTCAGAAACCCCGATCCAATGGATGAACCGACCTGCAGCTGCCTTCTGGTTGGATGAAGCAATTTCCATCCATCTGTTTCATTTAAAAAAAAAAATTCAGGAAGTATGTGAGCTTGCCATACCTGACTAAATAATAGTGTGTTTAATTTTTCCTGTTTCATTCCAGACATCTTTCAGAAGGAGGCCAGATTTTACAGAGATTTCATCTGAATGCATTCCATTTGATCTAATAATTTATGGCTGTGTTGTATTTGTCCTACAGAAAGCCAGCCAGAGGCCTGTTGGAAATCCAGCACAAGGCAAAGTTATCCTAATGGACAGGGCCATGACATACCCAGACATATCCCAGGGCAGGCAGTGCTGCTCCAGCCTCTTATTTCTGTCCGTCCTACCTTTGGCCTAATCTCCTTTAAAGCAATTTTAAATGAACGAATGTGATGCTATAAATTCTACCCGACTCGTGGGGCCTTTCCTACCTGAGTGAAAAGATAATGTGTTGGCTGAGATGGCAAGGAGACAGGTCACATGGTGTTGCAGCCTCTCAGATGCTGAGTCCCAAAGAATCTGAAGAGAACTGAGAGCCTAGCATTTAATCCTCCCTCAGTTAACAGCATTAACCCAAGTTAACTCTTGCAAAGCTCTGTAATGGGTTTTCCCAGGGAAGCAGCTTCCTGCCTGGACATACGAGTGCCTCACACAGGCCTGGGCTGGCCCCATTCTATGCCTGGGCACCACTGGGAGCCTGGAGCTGGGGCTGGGCCCTGAGGAGCCAGAGCCTCTTGGCCATGGGTAGCTGTGCCTGGGCTTGTGGCCATTTACCAAGCACATGTTGACATCACGTTCAGCATAGGGCATGCTCTGGGGCCCCCATCAGCACTTGATACCAAATCGGGACAAATGCAATGAGGTCTGAGCCCCTATTGTATTTGGGGAAGCTGTGGGAGAGGTAAAATAGCAGATATAGGCGATAAAGAAGGCCTGAGCAACAGAGCCATGCCCGGCTTAGAGCGACAGAGAGGAGAGAGAAATAAACCCTCCCTAACTGCTCATCCAAGATTCAGAGAAGGTGGTTTCTGAATAGGACCTAAAGCACAAACAAGGTTCAAGGGGGAGGGATGAGGGAGGACATGTATCCCAGGTGGAGGGAGGAGGCAGCGTGCCATGTCCTGCTGCCCTGCCGGGCTCACTCAGCCACACACCCCACCTGCTCCTGCCTGCCCCAGGGTACCTCCTCCCCTGTACTACTGAGCCTGAGAACTCTATGCCCTTTACATAGAGGCCCACAGCGGTGGGCTGTGTCTTCCTTGGGGTGTCCCTGAACCGCTGTCCTTGTGCTTCTCGATCATCAGCAGTGCTGTCGTTACCCCTAGGGTAATGCTGCCCTCCCACAGGGGCAGGAAGTCTTCATAAACTCTGTCCTGGAAGGTGCTGGAGGTCGGTGAGGTTATGACATGAGCCTTGGTGCTGGAGACTTTCTGTGCCTCTGTGTGGCTGCCTCACCTTTGGTTTTAGGGTTCGTGGCTTCCATCTGATGCACAGACTGGGCCGGGCTGAGGGAGGTGGCAAGTGTTCGGAAGACGCAGATGACCAGGGAAGCTCGGCTGCACCTGCACAAGAGCACACACCTGTGTGTGGGCAGGTGTAAGCCATGCAGTGGCTCTCTAGGGAGGTTGGTGAGGGCACATTTGTCTGCGGCAGTCCTTTTGCAGTGGGAGAAAGAGCTGAAGTTTTGAGCCAGACAGTTAGTTATGTGTCAGGCTGTTGAGAAGAGAAACCCTCCTGTGGATTTCTGTGAGCCATTTGGGCTGTAAGTGTGAGCTAGCTGCATCTAACAGAGCTCTTCCTCTAACAGAGAGGGAGGGGCTGTTTCCACTGTGGATGCAGCTCACTATTGATGGGAACCTAGGCGATCCAGAGCAGGCCATGATCCCTGGGGACAGGTGGTAGCAGTGCGATGCCCTCGGTTGGCCTGAGGCTGAGATTACAGTCCAAATCGAACAGGGCTTATAGCCATGGGCACAGTGTCCCTGCTTCAGACCTACCCGGCTCGGGCAGGGGAGGAGAACACAGGTGAAATTCCGGAAGCTTCCCGCTGGCCTGCCCTGGTCAGCATCAGGCCAGCCCCTAGCTTTTCTTCAGAGCATCACAGAGACTTCACCACCGTCACAGGAAACAGTGGGGCAGGGCTGGATGGCTCCAGTGACCCGAGGCCCTGCACACCCTGGGACAGGAAGCACAGCAGGACTGACAACAAGTGCCCAGGGCCAGCGCCCTGAGTGCGCCAAACTACACTCACTCATGGTCCAGCAACCCTCCAGAGCCAGCAGGGAAGGGCAGCACCCCTCCCCGAATCACAGACATTAAAATAGCACCTTTCGGTGTTACCTTGTTTTTTGTGTTTTGTTTTTTTGAAATGGAGTCTCACTCTGTCACCAGGCTGGAGTACAGTGGTGCGATCTCTGCTCACTGCAACTGCTACCTCCCAGGTTCGAGCGATCTTTCTGCCTCAGCCTCTCCAGTAGCTGGGACTACAGGTGCACACCACCACGCCCAGCTAATTTTTTGTATTTTTAGTAGAGATGGGATTTCACCATGTTGGCCAGGCTGGTCTCGATCTCTTGACCTCATGATCCATCCACCTCGGCCTCCCAAAGTGCTGGGATTACAGGCATGAGCCACCATACCCGGCCTCAGTGTTATTTTAAATCTCCACGGCTATAGGACCATTGTGTCTGCCAAATTGACTCTTCGTTTCTCCACCTCCTCATACTCCAAAGCAAACCCATGCAAAGTGGCTACCAGTCCCCCTGCCTCCCAGGAACTGTTCAGAATTTAGTACCTGCAGCTTCTTGGGTCTTAAAGCAAAAGCTGAGAGAGGAATGGGCCTAGAGGCAGCCTGGGGCGTTGAAGCCACTCACCTACTTCTGCATCATACACTTGGCTGTGGGCAGGGACAGGGACACATGCCACAGAGCCTGACACCTGCCCTGTAGCCAGGGCTTCTCAACCTTGGCACTGTCAGAGCCAGATACTCCTCTGTTTTGAGGACTGTGCTCTGCATTGTAGGATGTCGAGCAGCACCCCGATTTCTACCTTGTGGATGCCAGTAGCATGCTGCTGCACCCCAGCTATGACAGCTGAAAATGTCTCCAAATGTTGCCAAATGGTTCCTTGGGGGCAGAATCACCCTGGTTGAATTCCTGGTTCCTCTGAAACAGTGACTGAGTGTCAGCACCCTGGGGCCCGGCTGGCTCTGCCCTGGGCTGTGCTGGTATTGATTACCTTAAGCAACTCATTTCTCTTTCCAAATCTTCAGAAGCTTCACCTTCATCAACAAAAGAGCCCTAGGCCAACTAAAAACTTCCTGCGGTGAAATTAAGCTTGTTGGAGCTGACTCTTCTTGCTTAGCTGCAACAGTGTGTCTGCGGATCAGTAAGTCCTGGAGATGGGCTGTGCCCAGAGTTAGCAATACTGTACTATATGCTTAGAAACTTGCAAGAGGGCAGATCTCAGGTTAAGTATTCTTACCAAAATAAGATGAGGTTATTTAAAATTTGCTTATTAGCATAGCAAAGGCTGGAAAAGGCTGTATAAGAGATAAGCTGTTACCTGAGTCCTCCACTCAGCCCTGCCCCCACCAGGCCTGCTAGCACCCTGCAGCACAGCGTTCTCCAGACACAATGGGGTTGTGGGCGCAGTGCCCATGGGGCTCAAGTGAAGACCAGATGAGATCATGTATGTGTCAGTCCTTTGACAACAATGCCTAACCCCAAGGTGAGGCACTGGGTAGCCCCTGGGTGAGGTACTGGGTGGCCCCTAGGGGAGGTACTGGGTAGCCCCTAGCGGAGGTGGTAGTACTCAAATCCCATCAGACTCTTCAGACAATGTTCATACAGTGAGGTCTAGAACACAAGATATTTGGACCTTCGGGTGAAGCCTGGCTGTACCATGTCAAAGGCTAAAGGGTACTGGACTTTCCTCTAAACCTCTCAGGCTCTCCATGAGCCTCAAACTCATGGTTATGAAGTGATTGTGTTACAGGAAAGGGGTCCCGATCCAGATCCCAAGAGAGGGTTCTTGGATCTCCTGCAAGAAAGAATTCAGGGCGAGTCTATAAAGTGAAAGCAGGTTTGTTAGGAAAGTAAAGGAATAAAAGAACGGCTGTTCCATAGACAGCAACCCTGAGGGCTACTGGTTGCCCATTTTTATGGTTGTTTCTTGACGATAAGCTAAACAGGGGGTGGATTATTCACACCCCCCCCCTTATTAAGCCATGTCAGGTAACTTCCTGACATTGCCATGGCATTTGTAGACTGTCATGGCGCTCCTGGGAGTGTAGCAGTGAGGACAACCAGAGGTCACCCTCATCACCACCTTGGTTTTGGTGGGACTTAGCTAGCTTCTTTACTCCCACCTGTTTTATCAGCAGGGTCTTTATCACCTGTACCTTGTGCTGACCTTCTGTGGCTTAGAATGCCTCAACTGTCTGGGAACGCAGCCCAGTAGGTCTCAGCCTCATTTTACCCAGCCCCTACTCAAGATGGAGTTGCTATGGTTCAAATGCCTCTGACAATTGGCCTGAATGACTGTGGGCCTAGAACTGGAAATCCTTGAAGCTTACTGCACTCCCCTGGGTTGCACACCCTCACATGGTGACTGTCAGGAATTGGCCCAGAGCCGGGGGAAGTCACTCCCCATTCCTGCAGAGGTGTAACCTTCACGCCCAAAGACCATGCCGCTCTCTGCCCTCCGTGAAAAAAGTGACAGGTATATGGGCCCACCACACTCATTCATTCCCCGCAGCCACTGTTCTTGGAGGCTCCTCCATTCTTATCTCCCCAACCCAAACTCAAAGTCTCGTAAAGGGCATAGAGTTCTCCCAGCTGTGGGCTGAGAGGCCCCCTCTAGCCAGACACATGCTGGGGTGAGACCAGGAGAGCCTCTCCCGGCAGGAAGAGGGCAGTTAAAGGGATTGGGGTCACAGCGCCTGTTGTAGTCCCTTGAGCTGCTATAACAAAATGCCACAGATCGGGGGGTGGGTGGGTGGGTGTGTGTGTCCGTGTGTGTGTGTATGTGTGTGTGTCCATGTGCGTGTGTGTTGGTGAGGGATATCAGCAACAGGAAGTCATTTCCCACAGTTTTGCGGGCTGTAAGTCTGAGATCCAGACGCCACAGATTCGGTGTCTGGTGAGGACTGGCTTCCTGGTTCATAGACAGTGCCTTCCGCCGCGTCCTCACATGGTCAATAGGGCAAGGGAGCTCTCACAACCCAGTCGTCTCCCAGACACCCCACCTCCTAAGACTATCACACCGGGGGTTGGGGTTGATATGACTTTGGGGAACACGTGCATTCAAGTGCAACAGCCCCACACCCTTGGCGTGGACTTGCAGGAAAGAACCTGCCCTGCCTTTGCTGGAGGGTTCCTGCAAGGGCCTCCTCCTCACCTCTCCCCACTGCTCATGAAGTATTACTGGAATGATTAGAAAGCTGGGAGAGTCCCTGGGGAGGAGGTCCCTGGGTGTCCCATCCACCATAGAGAAGAAGGGGCCCTGCCAAGGGCTTTGAGCTCTGCAGTGGGAGAGGAGCTGCCTGATTGGAGGCAGCCTTTGGGGCAGGCGATTCTAGCGTGTTTTATGACCTGACAGCCTTGTTAAGTTTCACACATCAGCTCTGGCTCCCACTGTATTTTTCATTCCTTCTCTCTCTCGGTTCCCATAAAGCCGTCTAGCTGTCTCTATGATACATTCAAACATGCACAGTTTGGATTCCCCGGGCTGTCTGAAAATATGTCCTCTGAGTAAAATCCTTCTCCCTCAATCCCCATTTACGCCTTTAAATCAAGATGGGTCTTCCAGTTTCTAAACACCCCATCAGTGTGAGATGGTATCTTGTTGGCTTTTAAGATCCTGTGATTTGGTTTGATTGTATTCGGTTATCTAGATGTCTTCATGCTTTCTGTGAAAATATACTGAGGTTCAGTCCTTGGCATTTCTCCTTGCAGAATTCTTCTCCTCTGTTATTTGGATGTCTGGTATCCCTACAATTATACATGCTTCAATAATTCTGTCAACTTTTCCTAAGAAGTTTGTTGGAATGTGCTTTCATTTTTCCATCCCACACTTGTTTATCAAAAATATAGTGTGGTGGGGAAGGGAGAGAGGGGGAGAGTCTGAGCTAGTAGGTGAGATCGTCATACTCAGAGGCCATGTGACGGGCTTATCCCATATGATAAATATGGGTTGGGTCTAGCCCTGGGAAGCTCATGACAGGTCAGAATGAAACCCACTCCAGTTACTTTTGCTGCATAACAAATCATGTCAAAACTCAGTGGCTTAAGACAATAGTTTCTTTGTGAAACTCAGGGATCCTGTGGGTTGGGAATTAGGGTGGGGCGTGACAAGAAGGCTGTCTCTTCACCTCGTTTAGGCCTTAGCTGAGAGGACCTGCAGGCTTCGAGGTTTGCTGGCGGGAGCTGCAGCCTCTTGGAGGTGGGCAGGCTTGTGTGTCTGGCGGGTGGTATTGGCAGCTGGCTGGAACCTTGGCTGGGCTGCAGGTCAGAGCACCAGGCACACGCTTCTCGCGTGGACGGCATGAGCTTCTTCACAACGTGGCGACTGGGTTCCGAGAGTGAGTGCATGGCCTGTCCTTGACCTTGCCTCGCGGTCACGCTTGTGGAGGACATCACAAGAGGTCTGCCCAGCACACAGGATGGTGACACGGTCCTGTGACTTAGGGAAGCGCCAAGGTCTTTTTGTAGAGGGGTCTGGTGAGTGGAGAGAGTGTTGTGACTGTATTTAGAGAACACAATTTGCCACATGATCTAAGATTCCCTTTTAGCTCTGTGACCTGTCATTCTTTCCTCGAGTTCAGTAGGAACATTTCTTGTCTGGCACAGCTGCCTCGGTTTGGTACTTTTTAGTTAAGTGCGAAAATTAGTTCCACCATGTCTGTTCTCCCCAGGGAGTCGGGATGTCCAGCTCCCACTGGTCCCATGGGCAGAGGAAGCCGCGGTTGGGGCAGGGCCAGGTGTGCCCATACAAGACTCTGCAGCCCAAGGCCGGGGCTCAAGGCTCTGCTCCCACAGGCAGAGCCCTGCACCCTTGTCTCCTCATTTTTCAAAAACGAATTAAATGATCATTTTCTTAGTGTTAGGAAGGAGGGAATGAACCCCCTTGTGAACCTACTAAAAGCCAGTTATCCACAATGCTCTCAACTTCGCAATTCTACGGGTTTCGCAGACCCCCAGAACCATCCACAGACCACGGATGAAGACCCTGGGACTCACTACCTCAGAGCCTTCATGCGGCAGCACCTAACCCCCCTGCAGCCGCGAGACACGAGGATCTCTCCCTGGAGCTGTTGCTCCAGCCCACCCCGTTTTGCTGACAGCCCCTCTGCAGCCCGGTGGTATGCAGGTGACACAGCCCCGGAGGCCACGCATCATCGCACCCTGAGGGAAGCAGTGGTTTCAACCCTGCTGTGGGTTGAGGACAGTTGTCTAGAGGAAAAGACCCTATCCCTGGCACTTCTCCTTTAGCTGAGAGGTGATACTTTCTTTTCCAATATAGTGAGAAAGTAATACTTTCTTATCACCCACATTAAGACATCTGCTTTCAGAAAAGAAGGCATCGCGTCCAACATCTGCATGGCACCAAACGTCTGTACTGTAGCCTTGTTGATGACCAGAGCAGGCAAGGCGGTGTCTCCCAGGTGTCTGGCACTTGAGCCCCACGTTTGATCCCCACAGCCACCCTCTGTGGCAGGTGCTGCCATTCTCCCCAGTTTACAGATGGGGGAACTGAACAGAAGACATAGGGCATTTGTTCAAGGGTACACAGCTGGTGAGTAGTGAAGCCAGCTAAGATGGCCAGGAGGCTGAGAAAAAGAGAGTAACAAGGAGAGGAGTCCAGATGCCAGTCCCTGTTAGTCCTGAGGGTGCCAAGGTCCTAGGGAGGTGACATCAGACCAGCTGAATTAGCATCTCAGGGGGCAGCCAACACTTGTCACTCAGGAAGTCTTGCAGGGTAGATGTCATCTCAAGCAGCCATGGGGTGCTCTCTGCTGGCCTCTGGGAGGAGGAGGAGGATGAGATGAACAGCGCTGTACTGGCATGTGGAGGGGTGGAGCACACTGGGCACAGGCTCCTAGCTGCTGTCTTGGTCTCACTCCCCTCCTTTCCTCCTCGATCCCTGGGCTCACCTGGCTGCTTGCCTGGGCACATTGACCTGGGACATTATGACCTCCAGCTCTCTCTAGGTGGGACCTCGTGGAGGGTGGTTCCCTGTTCTCTAGCTTGGAGCTTGGGGCTTCTGTGGATGGTTTGATTTGTGTGGTTTCTGTCTTAAAAGAATGTCTACAAGAAGCGGCAGGTAAAAGGCCTGGAGCTCACTGGACAGTTGGGTTAGAGATACTTCAGCCACAGAAGGGAGAACTGAAGAGGCAAGTTGTGTCATCGCTTCAGGCAAGACGACACTGATAGGGAAACAGGGACAGGCAGCCTGAGGGACGTTTCTCACCTGCTGCTGCCAAAAAATCTGACAGCTGTTGAGAAAGGCAGGAGAAGAAACCCTAAGACGTGTCAAAAAACCCATGAGAGGGGAACGTCTCAATGGGGAGGTGAGGGGAAGGCCAGGGCCCCGCAGATGTCACGTTGGGTGGCGAGGAACCCCCAGGCAGGTCTCTCTGTGCTCAAGCTCCAGTCGCCATGCTCTCACCACAGCTGCTGTGTCTGCTGGCAGCTGGAGGGTGCACCTGTGCTTTCCACTCAGCAAACTGAGTTTGAGCAAAATACGGAAACACACGTGTATTGCGGCTATGCTTCTGGCAGCGTTTCTGCCCACAGGCCAGAGACTGGTGTGTTTCCTCCAGTTTGGAGCTTCTGAGGTGTTCTCAGTGACTGGTCAAGGCTAGGCTGTTTCAGGACTTGGAGAACCTCCTCGGCCTGTTACTGCTCGGGAAGTTTCCAGAAGGCTGTAGATGCATAGCTGGCTGTCCAGTCCCATTGCGTCCTCCCTCTTGAGCAGATAGCTAAACGTGCGCCCATCCCTCCACTCAGGTTGTGCTAATAGGAAACCAAAGTGGCCAAGGGGCTGGACACGTGGATGGCGGGCCCTGTCTCGCAGCACCTCCAAAACAGTTGCCACTTACAGTGAGCACAGTAAGTGCAGACGCTCTGCTGTGTGCTCTGCAGATGTCACTCCTCAGCCTCCCCTCTGCACTGAGACGACTGCTACCATGAGAATCCTGTCTTAAGGAAACCCAGAAAAGCAAGGTGCCTGCCCAGGTCACAAGGTTGATGAGCAATTGGCCAAGTCACTGTTTCATCATCAAGGAATCACTGCTGGAGTTTGGTAATGGCCATTGTAATGTAAATGCCTCTGTGCTCACCTACAAGAAGACTGAAACAGATGCAGATCTCAACAGTGCATTCTAGGGATGCCTTCCCGTTACTGAATGGCATACCAGGGTTATGTGCGTTGCCTTGCTTAATTTTCATGATGAGGCAGTAGAGCCACAGTTAAAATTTGGCCTCAACAAGTTCCGGGTTTGAAGGCGGCTTGTGCAGCTTTTGAGTTGATTACCCTGTGTCTCTTGTTTAGCATCTCAGAGCCTGTTTTTTCTTCAGGGCTGCTTTGAGAATTCAGTGAACAAATGTATGGAGAAGACTTAGACAGTGCCTGGCTCATAGTGAGCTGTCAAGAAATAGATCCCAGCATAGTAATAATTATCGTTATGTTTAGATAATTATGTAGTCCATTTTACACATGAGGGAAGTGGGGCTAAGAGCAGTTCAGGAACTTGTTCAAGATCAGTCAACTAATAAATGCCAGGGACACCCAGCTCCATCTGTCGCCAAAACAGTCGCAGCATCACGCACTTCCCGCAGAACACCATGCCGTGGCTGTTTATCTTCTTGAAGTTCCTCAGGGAGTCAGTCTCTTTTGTTTCAGGAGCTCCCTCACACCGTGGTGAACTTGGCTGGTCATCCAAACCCACTTCCGTGCCCAGCCCAGGGCCATGACCCTGAAGAGGGGGAGAGGAGCGTTCATTTTGCTCTTCGCCATCGTTTTGAGCACTGTAAATGGTAATAATTCGGATGCCCAGGGCTCAGCTTCCAGGGACAAGGATGCCCTCAGCTCCCTGTCCCTGCAGGTCCCTCAGCTCCTTCCTCCCCTGCAGGAGGAAGGGCAGGGAACAACTGCTTCACCACTGATAACAGCAAGAGAGCAACACGATGTGGCGGTCACGTCTTCCAGCAAAAACAAGCTAGAGAAGCACAATAGCTCAGCACTTCACTGGCTGCTGCCTCCCGTTCCCTGCTATTTTCATGAACCAATTTTCTTTATCTTCTGTCTTTGGCAAGGGCAGCATTTTTGAAGATGCATGTTAATGTTTAAAATACCCAATAGCTGGCGCACAATTTTTCTCTTTCTTTTAATGAGCTCATTCATTTCTTCCTCTTTATTCTTTGTAGATCTTCTGTTCCTCTGCCCTCTCTAAAACTGTGTTGCATGTTTATACTGTTATAAACCCTCCTGTGCTCTTCCAGTAACTGTTCTCAGCATAACCAGAGGGGTGCCCTTTCCCCACTAAAATGTTAACAGAGCACAGCTTTTAGCTACCTTTTCCCTGTCTCTGACAGGAAAATTTCCAAACATAAAATAATAATCAAAAAGCTTCCAAGTATAACTTGCAGCCCAAGAGCCAGACTCAACAAAGATAAGTCCCTGTTTCTTTCTTCTGAATGTCTAAAGTTTCCTGCAAGCCCCAGCAGTGCCTCTCACATGTCCCAGGCCTCTGGCCAGGTTCCAGCCTCGCCCACTGCTCGTTAGATGTCCCACTGGAGCTTATGCTGTCGGTGCCCAGGAAGAAAAGGTGCTCCCTTCTGTGGGCCAGGCCTCCCTGCAGGACTTTGGCACCTGATGCCTGTTTTCCTGACTGCCTATGGGTTGAGGTGGCATATGAGAACGATTTGACCATCTTTTAAAACTCATTTTGCTTCCTTTGACTTCCTATCTGCTGTGTCGGCCAAAACACTGGTGTTGTTCAACAGATTGCTGAAGGGTGGGAATTCACATAGAGTTTGGTACAAAGTCAAGGCTGGACACACAAAGGAGTCCCCACCCATGCAGGCACAGAGCACTTTTTTGTGGCTGTCACCCAGCTGTGCCACATGAGGTCACAGTCCTGCAACTTGCTGTCTCCATGCCTGTCCCCTCCCCAGGCTGCAGGCACTGGGGTTGCCTTCCCTGTAAACTCCTCCTGTGACTGTCCCCATCGGCAGCCCCGCCATCCCCTGCTCAGCTGGCTCGGCTCCTCAGAAGCACCTCTGCAGCCAGGGCCACATCCTGCTGACTGCATGGCCTTTAAGTCCCCCACAACCCCCGCCATCCCCATGCCTCCACCTCCATCTCAGCTCCTTGGATGCTCCCAGCATCCACCAGACAACCCCAGGCTCCTCAGTTGGCCCTAGAGGCACCAAGGTGTGCCATCCTCTGGCCTTTCTTTCTTTCTTTCTTTCTTTGTTTTTTTTTGAGATGAAGTCATGCTCTTGTCTCCCAGGCTGGAGTGCAGTGGCATGATCTTGGCTCACTGCAACCTCTGCCTTCTGGGTTCAAGCGATTCTTCTGCCTCAGCCTCCTGAGTAGCTGGGATTACAGGCGCCTGCCACCACGCCCAGCTAATTGTCATATTTTTAGTAGAGATGGGGTTTCGCCATGTTGGCCAGGCTGGTCTCGAACTCCTGGCCTCAAGTGATCTGCCCGCCTTGGCCTCCCAAAGTGCTGGGATTACAGGCATGGGCCACCGCACCCGGCCATCCTCTGGCCTTTCTTACCTCACCGGGCACCTCAACCCTTGGCCCATCCACACTCTGGCCCGCACCTGCTTTTTGCTAGATCTGCCTGTTCCACACCTCTGACCACTCCCTTGGGCCACACCACTCACCAGCCCCAGCCTTTTCATTATCCCTGTATCAGCCCAGCTCTTGAGGCCCGGCCCCTCCTGTGGACTTGCCTCCTGCCCTGTCAGCTAATCAACAGCAAAGCTTCCCTGGTCCATCCTACCTAATACTATTGTTTCAGAACAACATTGCAACTTTCTCCTTTTTCTTTTTCCCCTCTTAAATTAAAAAGAAACTCACATGTGATGCAATAAATCAAGTAACGGAAAAGGGTATAACAAAACTGAAGACTGCCCTGTCTCACTCTGACCCTGCCTGCCCTGGGACCCAGTATCAACAGTCCAGGCCCTGTTTATTTCTGTGCTTTCCTGGGACTGTCTGCAGGTGCTCCCAGGACACTGTGGATCCAGTTGTGTCTGAACATCCCTACCCAGTGACCACTATCTCCCAAGTCTCAATTCACAAAAACATCTTTGAGTGCACCTGGTGGAGTTAAAGTGTGTGATTGTGTTCAATTCTTTATTCCCAAAGCTGGTGAGTTTTTAGCTCACCTTCTGGTGCTGAAAATAGTACGTAACCCGTCAGCGTGTGCAGTGCAGTGTGTGCAGGGTTCTACAGATTCTACAGATTGAGGTTCTCATGGGTTATCATGGCTAACTTTGCAAATTGAGCCCCTTTCTACCCGCTTCCCATGGTACCTGACCCAGCGTTTGCTGTGTGCCCAACCAACGCAAACTGATTTTAAATATTGCCTGAGGCAAAGAGAATGACGGTGGGAATCTGTTTGGACGAAGTGGTGGGACAGCCACCTCTCTCCACATTTATCCACAAGAAGGCAGCTGGAGAAATATGCACTTACGGGTCACGTGTACAGGTTTCCTTCATTTTAATGCAACGACTTGTACCTCTGTTTAATGTTGCTTTTTGCAAATCAATACAACAAATTGTATTCCCTTTGGCTCCTTAAAATTTCAGAGACAATTTTCATAACTTTCAATTGACCTTTAACTGGCACGGAATCTTAATTTAAGCTTTCAACTGCTTTTGCCAAGTTTTTATACTAATGTTCTGTTAAACAGTTAAGGCCCCGAGAGGAGCCCCCATCTTAATCATAACAAAAAAATCTATTACTTTACCATTTGTATAATGTTTTATCGTTTTCCTGTATAGAGTGTAGTATGAATAAATGCCTTCAGAATTCTCCTTTTTAAATATCAGATTTCTAGATGATTCTTTAAAGTGGAGTACAACTGGATTTCAGGCTGTGTGTGTGTGAGTGTGTAAGCACACACACACATATGGCTTTTTCTGGATATAGCTCATAAGCCCTCCCTTCTCTAACATGACAGTGTTCTGTGCCTGGGCACAGGGATGCTTTCACACCTAGATCTTGAGAGCCAGGGCTGCAGCACAGCCTCATCGCAGGCCTCCAGTCCCTGGCCCTCGCTGGCCCTTGATCTCCTACACACCTACCAGCTCCTGGCTTCTCACCTTGTGTCTGGGAAGGGGGAGCTCACCTGGAGCCAGCCAGACAGTTCAGGTCCACAGAATCAGTGTGTGCGCTCCAGCTGGAAGTCCAGCACCGTGGGGCCCTGCTTCCAACCCATGTGCGTACCTGGCTGGGGCACTGAGTAGGTGTCAGTAACCCTCAGTAACCTACTTTCATCTCTTTCCCAAGGAGCTGGCCCCTTCTCTGTGTCTTGACATTACTCTTTGTCATCTGGAAATCACTTACCGAGTTGCACGACGACCACTGGCTTCTAATTGATCACTTCCTGTGTTCTGTATCAGAATCCTTTTTTGGTCCTCATTTCAGACCCAGAGAAGCAGAATCTTTGGGGGTGGGGCCCACATGTTGCATTTTGTGGAACTCCCTGACAATCTTTGTATACAGAGTTAGAGAGCTGAGAGACCCCCAGTGGTTCGGGTGCTCTCCCAAGGCGAGGCATGTGGAGGCCTTGGATAGGAATCTCATTTTATTTATTTGACAAAAATATATTGGGAACTAACTAGGTCCTAGGTATTTCGTAAACTATTTAATATTCAGAGATGAGTAAACACATTATAAAAACAGCAACCTAATCACCAGATATTGATGAGATGCATTAATCCTTTAAAAGCGCTCCTATATCTGTCATCTCCGCAGCTCAGCGAGGCAGCTGGTACCCTTCCAAAGGCGCAGAAACAAAACGCAGGTGGAGGGGACGCGGAGCCGGGCCTTCGCCACACCCGCAGAGTCTGCACCCAGCAGTGTGGTTGGCACAGGATGTGATAGAGGAAGGGGAGGGGGAAGCTGGGCAGGCTGAGGGCACTGGGTGGTGGGGAGAGCCTTCCAGAAGAGGTTCATCCCAGCAGGGCGACAGCAGCCCATCACTTCCATGGAGGAAAGACCAGTGCACGTTTCTCAGCAGATCTGTCTCCCACCCAGGCCAGGACGTTTCAGAGCAAACGAGGCATTTTGTTCCTAACAGATCAGTCTGTTTGGTTTTCTCCCTGAGAGGCTGAACTGATTAGAGCCTGACCATCCAGAAGGGTCATTGGAATGGAAAGTGATCCCCCCAGCAGAGAGGAGTACAGGCCACAGATGGAAACAGCAGAGTGCTATAGGGAACGTCTGCAGAAGAAAGCAGTCAGGAAAACGTAACAGGAATGCCAAATCCCCATCCCACTGGGCTCGTGAACATTGCTCACTTACTCCCAGTCCCAGGAGAAACCCAGCAAATCCATCTTTCCTTAACATAATCTTTCAGCCCAGATCAGTCCTAAATTGTGTCCTCTAAAACTTCTTCTTCTCCCACAGTGTCGTCCCCAAAATCAATCTATGAGCCTCCCCCCACCACGTGCAAACTGTCCATTGGCTATTCTTTCCTGCCGCACACGAGACGACCACCAGGGAAGTGCCTGGATCGTCTACCTCCATATTCCATGGATTCCGTGAGCATGACGATTGTTAGTGCTGGGGAATTCCACAGTGATTGGTAATAGCTGATGCTTAAGGCATTAGCAGAATTCTGTCCTGGAAGGCGGACGTTTTGGAGAGGGTTTTCTAGCCATGACATCAGCGTTTTTCCAAGTTAATTAAGTGTTCAGTTTGTTTAATCCTGGAGAATTGAGACAGGAAAATTATCCATCACATTTACGCACCCCACCCTTTCCAAAGCAGACAGCTAAGGCTGGGCCTGACTGCAGATACTCTCAGTGGCTGGGTGGTGAGGCAGCAGGGCCTCAGCCTCTCCAGCTCCACCATACCCCACGTCGAGGCACACAGGGCCCACAGTGCCCTGGGAGCAAGGATCTGTCCACCGAGTCCCTCTCTACTCAGTGGCCAGAAGGGCTCTCCCTGAGGGGCCCGTGAGCCCTCAGCTGGACTCAGTTCATTCAGCAAACAAGTGTTGAATGCCTGTTGTGTTCTCAGCACTGTGCTAGGCGCTGGTGGGGATACTGCAGTGAACAAAACGAACACGACCCCTGTACTTCCAAAGCTTTGATTCTAGAGGGGAGCCTCGGAGGGGATGAACCGCCACTAGGCCCCTTCACGGGGAAGAGGAAACAGAGGTGGGCAGAGAAAGGCTAATTCCTTTTCCTTTGGGCAACGCAAGGCCACCCAGGTCTCCTGCCTGCCAGGAGGGAAGGAGCAGCCAGCAGCCCCAGAGCCTGTAGAGTGGGCTCCAACGGGACACATGGGGCAGGCCTGGCTTCTGTCCCTGCATCCTGGACTGCTGTCCTTGTGACCTAGGGATCCCAGCCTTAGCACTGATGACATTTGAGGCTGGATAATCCTGCCATGGGGGTTTCCCTCACATTGGAGAATGTTTACCAACATCCCTGGGGTCTGCCCACCAGATGCCAGTGGCACCCCTGAGTTGTGACAGCCCAGATGTCTTCAGACATTGCCACCTGTCCCCGGGGGGCAAGGTCACCCTCCCATCAAGAACTCTTGCTGTGGGTGCAGGCCCCCTGGGAAGCCAGTTCCCACCCCAGGCACTGCAGTTCTTTCCTTCCTGGCCTGCGGAGGGGCTGATGGGCCCAGCTGCTGGGTCTGCCATCCCCAGGCCGTATGCCCTGCCTGCATCGTGGCCTGAACAAGCCTCCTCACTCCCTGCCCCCAGGCACCCCACTCAGATCCCAGGGTTCTGCCCCCAACCCCTCACTCTTTCTTCTTTTCCTTTCTAGTTCTACCCAAGCAGTTTCCAATGTGTGTTCCTGGGAACACTCTCTCTCAAGTTGTGTGGCCAACAAGGGTTCTCTGAGAACTAGACTAGGGAAACACCACCCTTTGAGCTGCCAGCACGTGAAGGGCTGCAACGAAGTCCATGTCTAACTGATTGCTCCAGGCCGTTTCCTATTGCCCCCAACCTCCAGGGCCTGGCACGATGCACAAGACCTTCAGGAAGTTATTGGAGGGAAAGTGAGGCAGGGGGAGATAGGCCAGGGGGCTGCAAGCCCAGTAGCAGAGTTAGGTGTCTGGCTCCCCGTGCTGCATGGCTCGGAGCTGGGCTGCCTCTTCCTCCCGAAATCTCCCAGAACTCCCTATGGACTGTCAGGATAGAGCCTGAAAGCAGAAACAGCTGACCTCCAAAATGAATCCAGCCTTGGAGGAAACACATTGAGAAAAGCGGGGAGCGAAGGCCGAGACTCAGGCAGTGGAGTCCGGGGCTGGGTTTTCACTCTGAAACCTGTGAGAGGAGATCCATCCACGCTTGCCCAGGGCACACCCTCGTTATATCTCCTTCCCTCCCTGTTGCATAAGCAGCAGTGGCCTGGGGGCACAGGCTCTAAATGCAACGGGATTAATGAATACAGTGGAACAGATGCTGGTCACCAAGGATGATAGGGACGGTCCCTTTAGACACCTTACCCGGTGGAGACCCTTCACCAGGCACTAAGCAGTATCCTATAGCCACAGCCCCCAGACTCTGGCACCGCTGCAACAATAGTCCAGGCATGTGACCCGGGGGGACTTGGCTGGGGCGGGAGCAGTTGTGCTCTTAGACACCCAGACCCCAGCGTGACTTGGGCCTCACCGGAGGTCCCATCAGGAACAGTGTCACCTGTCCTACAAAGTCCACTTAGAAGGGTTGGGGGAGGAAAAAGCAGGTGACGTTGACTGCTGGTTCCTCTACACAGACAATGACGTTGCCAGGCTTGGCCAGGGTCTCGTGACAGAGAGGGCTGTGTTGTTGGGAATGGCCCGTCAGCAGCTTCCTCCTCTGAGAATGGCATCGCCAGCCTGCCCCAGGGGCCTTGGGACCTATTTTGGACATTTCTGCTAGATTTTGGAAGAGAAAGGAAAACCAGCATTGGACGAGTTTTTTGGGGGTGGGTGTTGGGGGGCACAGAGTCTCGCTTTGTCACCCAGCCTGGAGTACAGTGGCACCATCTCAGCTCACTGCAACCTCCACCTCCTGGGTTCAAGTGGTTCTCCCACCTCAGGCTCCTGAGTAGCTAGGATTACAGGCAAGTGCCACCAAGCTCAGCTAATTTTTGTATTTTTAGTAGAAACGGGGTTTCACCATGTTGGCCAGGCTGGTCTCGAACTCCTGACCTCAAGTGATCTGCCCGCCTTGGCCTCCCAAAGTGCTGAGATTACAGGCATGAGCCCCTGTGCCCAGCCTGGATGAGCTTTTGGGCTTAGCTTTGTTTTCCTCCTCTGAGCCACTTTACAAGGTTATCTTTGAAGTTGCCCAATGGAACCATTCTCCACGGGTCTCTCACCCTTCTACCCATCTTACAGCCGAGATGCCATCTGCTGGCCTGTCTTTTCAAGATGTCTGTGTAGACACCAGCCTTGGAAAATAGAAATAATGTCAGTCTTCAAAGCAAAGGGCAGGCATGCTTACTGCCTGACTCCAGAGCAGAGGTCCAGCGTCCTCACAGTCCAGTAGAGAGGATTTGGTCTCCCGAGGCTCTGGGTCCTGTGCTTTACCAGAGCCCGGTGTGCCTGCAAGCGTCACCTGGCCCTCACTGGTTCACCATGTGGGAACTGGAGTTCAGGGAACTGGTGGAAGAAAATGCTGGTACTCTGGCTACTGCTGTTGCTGTGAATGGTAAAGTCTTTTGTCTCAGAAAAAATAAGAAATTAAAAAATAAAGTTCCACATAGGAAGATGCATTTCCCTCTCTCTGACAGCAAGGGCATTGGGAAACATTCACCTGTTTGGTTTCCATCTTGTGTGTCTCCCCAGAAAGAGAAGAAGAGTGGGCTCCTGAAGCTTCTAGCTGGAGCATCCACCAAGAAGAAGTCACGCTCCCCGCCATCTGTGTCTCCAACCCACGACCCCCAGGTGGCCATGGACGCCCTGCTCCAAGGGGCAGTGGGCCCCGAAGTGTCCCCACTGTCTAACCACGGCAGGGCAGGGTCCTGCCCCATAGAGAGCGAGATGCAGGGTGCCATGGGGATGGAGCCTCTGCACAGGAAGGCGGGCTCGTTGGATCTGAACTTCGCATCTCCTTCCCGGCAAGCACCTCTGTCCATGGCTGCCATCCGCCCCGAGCCCAAGCCGTTGCCCAGAGAGAGGTAAGTGGAGGGGCTTGCCTGCTCTGTGGCATGCTGTGGTTTGGCCTCTGAGGTCTGGAGCCACCTTCGGGGAGCAGGGACACTGTGGCCTTGCTGGGATTAGGTTTACCAGATATCCCTCAATACCCAGATCCACGTGGTCCTGAGCTTCGGTGGTGAGCGCTGAATGAAACGAGTCTGGGAACTGCAGTGTTATTTCATGTTCTGCATCCATCTGGTTCCTGAGTTTGGGATTGCAAAGGAGCCATCAGGAAATGTGTCAGGACCGAGTGGTTCTGAGTGTAAATAGCAGGAGTTAGGCAGTGAGTGGTCTGTGCCCCCTCAACCCTGGGGGACCCTGGAGCGGGCCCCTGGGCTGAGTCCCCTGTGGGCCTATGTGTCCCGCTCAGGGAGCAGCTCTTCCCTCGCGAGCCTCAACCCACTGGGCATCTTAGAATTGTGATATTACTCAAGACGGCTTCAAGTCTATAGATACCCTTGAATTATGATGGCTTTGGGGGTACATAGTCCGTCAGATTGAACCCTTTGAAATTGCCCATATTCATTCATTTCTATGCTTACTAGCAACTTCACATGGTTCCGCCTAGGCTTTTACTGATCTGGAAACTGAGTCTGGTTGAGGCAACATGGCCCACTAAGGCTGTGGGCCGTGGGGCTGCAGGTTCTTGGGTTTCACCTGGGGCTAGAGGCGTACCTGGCTTGGATCCCCCTGTGTGAGTTATCCATCCTAAAAGGGCTCTCAGATAAAAGCTGAAGGCATCACGGAGAGATACAATGGCTGTCAGGTGAGGATGGCAGGAAGATGTGATCCTTACTGAGTGAGTGCCTACGCATTGTAACATCGCTGAAATAATAAAACACAAACAACCTCCCAAAAAGACAGTCCTGGTGTTTCCGCCAGAACCTTTCCTCCCTTGGCTATTTGGGTGCCTGCAACCTGAGAAGGCAGCCTCTGCCCCAAACACCTGCTGCCCTCCCAGACACCATTCCCAGTGCCACACGGGGAATGGACAGGGCCTGTCTAGCTCAGAGTCTAGTTTTCTAGCCTGACAAGTTCTTCTGTATCGTTTCCTAGCTTCTCCAGTTCTTCTTCAAGAGCCAGATGGTAAATACTGCAGATGTTGCAGTCCTGCTGTGTCTGTGGTGACCACTCCCTCTGCCTTCGCGGTGGGAGAATGGCCACGCACCTTATGTAGATGAATGGGCCGGTGTCCCAGTAAACCCCCACTTGTGGACACTGAAATTTAAGTTTCATGTGATTTCCGTAGGGCATGAACTAGTCTTCTGATTTCTTTTTCAGCCATTTAAAAATGTGACAACATTCATTCATAGCTCTAAGACTACACATATTGGCCGCAGGCACAGTTTGCCAGCCCTGACAGAGATGATGCCCAGCACCAAGCCTATGGGGCTCCGGCTCCAGAGCGGACGGGGCTCTCTGCAGGACCCACAGCTACTGACTTCTGCTAACCAGTTAGAACGGAATTCACATGTACACCTGCTGTTAGCTTCACAAGAGCTGGGTGTTCTGCACAGGGGCGACGTTCAGAACACTCCGCAGTGGGCATGGATTCCGGCTATGCGTGCCCAGGACAGCCGGGCACTGCCTGCAGTGTTTCCCCAAGCGCTACATGTGTGTGGTCTCAGTGAACACTCCCAAGAACCCTACGAAATCAGTTATCCTCGTTTTACTGATGAGGAAACCAAGGTTTTGTGACAGGCTAGGTAACTGGCCCAAGATCACATAGCTGGGTAGTGGCCAAGCCAGAGATTCAGCTGAGGGCTTTCTGACCTCAGAGCCCAGGCCCTGAGCTACCTGACTATAGGGTGTGCAGTCAGCAGCACCCCCAGTCCTGTGCAGTCACAGGGCCTATCATCAGCTTGTGGACAGTGTGGGACATGTCACAGCCTTGCCAGGGCTCAGCACCAGTGTTGGGTCCTGCAGATCCATCAGCACTGCCATGCCAATCCCAACCCCAACAGCCACACTCACAGGGAGAACTGCCTTCCCCTCCATGGAGCCCCAGGCCCTTGAGGGACTGGGTTCACACTGCACACCACACTATACAAACATACACACACCGTACATACACCATACAAACACACACACCCCACATACATCATACAAACACACACCACACATACACCATACAAACACACACACCACAGATACATCATATAAACACACACACCACACATACACCATACACACACCACATACATCATACACACACACCACAGATACGTCATATAAACACACACACCACACATACACCATACAAACACACACACCACAGATACATCATATAAACACACACACCACACATACACCATACACACACCACATACATCATACACACACACCACAGATACGTCATATAAACACACACACCACACATACACCATACAGACACACACACACCACATACATCATGCAAACACACACCACACATACACCATACAAACACACACATACCCTACATACATCATACACACACACCACACATACAGCATACACACACATACACACCACAGATACATCATACAAACACACACACCACACATACACCATACACACACCACATACATCATACACACACACCACAGATACATCATATAAACACACACACCACACATACACCATACACACACACACACCACATACATCATACAAACACACACCACACATACACCATACAGACACACACATACCACATACATCATACAAACACACACCACACATACACCATACAGACACACACATACCACATACATCATACAAACACACACCACACATACACCATACAAACACACACATACACACCACAGATACATCATACAAACACACATACCACACATACACCATACACACACACCACAGATACATCATACAAACACACACACCACACATACATCATACACACACCACACACACTGGAAACACACACCCCACATACACCTTACAAACACACACACCATGCAAACACACATACACCATACAAACACACCCCGCATACATCATACAAATGGACACACACCACACACACTGCAAACACACATGCTACACACACCATACACACTCCACATACATCATGCAAACACACCACACACGTGCACACACTCCACATACACTATACATACAAAGACACATACCCCACATACACCATACAAACACACATCTCACACACACACCATTGCAAACCCACACCCTTCACACACCATACACACTGTAAACACACACCCCATACACAATGCACACACCACACACTACACACACCCCACACACACTATACACACACCACACACTACACACACCCCACACACAATACACACACCACACACACTGTAAACACACAATACACACACCACACACACTGTAAACACACAATACACACACACCACACACTGTAAACACACATCCCACATACACACACCACACACTGCACACACCCCACACAAATACACACACCAAACACACTGTAAACACACACCCCACATACACCATACACACACCACACAGTGCACACACAATACACACACACCACACACACTGTAAACACACACCCCACACACAATACACACACGACACACACTGCCCTCACCCTGCACACCCTGCAGTAAACACACACCCCACATACACCATACACACACTACACACACACCCCACACACAATACACATACACCACACACACTGTAAACACACACCCCACACACAATACACACACGACACACACTGCCCTCACCCTGCACACCCTGCAAACACACACCCACCACACACACTGTAAACACACACCCCACACACCATACACACACCACACACTGTAAACACACACCCCACATACACCATACACACACCACACACTACACACACACCCCACACACAATACACACACCACACACACTATAAACGCACACCACACACACTGTAAACACACAATACACACACACCACACACTGCCCTCACCCCCCACACACTGCAAACACACACACACACCACACACACTGTAAACACACACCCCACATACACCATACACACACCACACACACTGCACTCACCCCGCACACACTGCAAACACACACACACACCACACATGCTGCAAACATACACCATACACATACACACTGTACAAACACATCACACACCATACAGACATACACACCACATACACACACCATGTAAATTGTGCAGACACACACTGCACACCACACAAACATGCACTGCACACACCACACCAGGCAAATACACATAACACACAGATACACGTACTATACACAAATTGCACATCAAGCAAACACACAAACACACATTCAGACACACAACACACACCCACCTTCTCTATCCTTCTCACCTTCTCCTCCTCCACTTCGTCCACTTCCCATCTCCTCCTAAGGAGTCTCCTCTGCATCAGAACCTCCCTTCATGGGACCAACACCTGCTGCCTGTGTTTTCCGAATGGGTCCCAGCCCTTGTCTGGAGTCACGGAGTTGGTCTGCCCGCCCGTGAGAATGACAGACTTTGGGATATTTCAAAGCTGTTCTCATGTCTCCCCTAGGATTCTTCTTCCCCAGACCCCTCAACTTTATCTTCAAAGACATGACTTCCAGACTCCTCCATAAAAGGTCTTGAAAGACTCTGTTCTATAAAGCCATGGGCATCTCTGATGAATTAGAAAATTCAGAGACTCACTCCAGTTCTCCGAGTGTTCCATCTAATCAAGGGTCATTGTACCCAGAGACTCTTGGTGGCCTCCTTGCACCAAAGCTCTCTGTAGCACTCGTTAAAGAGAAGTGTTTCCAAAATAGAGCCTGAAACCAACCTGCTCATGAGCCCCAGAAATGCCCCCTCCCCTCAACATGGTAGCCACAGACTGCCTGGTATCCTGGGGAGCCCTGGCAGGTCGGAGCTGAGGGCATGACTGGGAAAATGCTGACTCCTCAGGCTGGGACAGCACCAGAGAGCACTTGGACTTGGGCCCTGCAGACTTGTGAGTAAAACTTACTTCCAGGCTTACTTTGGAGGAGGAGCAGCTGGGCTGTGCCCTGTGCAGAAGTGAGAGTCCCTGCAATGGGGCCAGAACACTCGGCTGCCAAGCACTCCTGGAGGGCCTGAGGTGTGCAAGGCCCACCTATGGTCATGAAAGTGGGAATGCAGGCAGCAGGGCAGTATGGGCTGTCAGAGTCAAGGTTTCCACCTTGAAATGCCAAGGAGGAACGAGCGGTGTTGCTGCCTGCATTTCTTGGGCCTCTCCTATGCCTAGACTCCTTCAGATCTCAACCATTTCTCTCTTGAGACTCTGGAAAGAGAGCGGGCGCTGCTCCCCTCTCCAATCTCAGAGGAAGGACATTCAGGTAGAAGATGCTGCAAAGGGAGCTCCTCTGAGAAAGGACTAGGGGAGTGTACTGTGGGCAGTTCTCTGGGGCCGAGTCAGCCAGGCCTGCAGGCTCAGCAGCCCTGCCCCAGCAGCTGGCAGGCAGCAGGCCAGTCTCAGAAGTAGACTTATGAGCCAAACCCACAAGCCTGGGGTGTAAGTAAATCAGAGGACCATGCCCCATTCCTTCCAAGGGGACCTCATCTTTACGTGTCTGGTATATTCTTGTCCTGCAGACTATGTGCAGAGGGAGCTGAACTTCCAGAAGTTGCTTGTGGAACTCATAATACGGGTGTGGTCATGGGAAATGCAGGCAGCAAATGCACATGGCATCAGGTTAGAACTGTCTAATGCCCCGGTTCCCCAGCAGGGCTACACCAACCCTAGGCTGTTCTGGTGCAGGACCAGGCAAGCTGAGTTCTGGGACCAGCCCCTCCTGCCACTGGATGCCTGCCTGCTGGCTCTTCTGAACCTTGGCAGTATCAAGTATTGTAGAGAGGCTTTGAGTAGACGAACACGCCGGCCACCTAGCAGCCATTTCATCCATCTTTCATTCTTTCATTTCTTTCTTTTCTTTTTTTTTTTTTTTTTTTGAGACAAAGTCTCACTGTGTCACCGAGGCTGGAGTGCAGTGGTGCATTCTCGGCCCACTGCAACCTCCACCTCCCAGACTGAAGCAATTCTTGTGCTTCAGCTTCCCAGGTATCTGGGATTACAGGCATCCACCAACACGCCTGGCTGATTTTTGTGTTTTTAGTAGAGACAGGGTTTTGCCATGTTAGCCAGGCTGGTCTCAAACTCATGGCCACAAGTGATCCGCCCACCTCGGCCTCCCAGAGTGCTGGAATTACAAGCATGAGCCACTGCACCTGGCCCGCTTTCTTCATTTTTATAGTCCTAGTTTCCACATACATAAAGTGGGGATAATAATACATGTCTGGGTATAATACTTGTAAATCACCTAGATTTAACACCAGAACAAGTATGAGTGCACACTAAACAACGCAACAATAATAATACATACTATTGTGTCCAGAGTTGGTTGCTGGTGGGTTCGTGGTCTCCCTGACTTCAAGAATGGAGCTACGGACCTTCGTGGTGAAGAGCGAAAGGACAAACCTCCCATAGCATGGAAGGGGACCCAGAGGGTTGCCCTGGAATGGCCAGCTTTTATTCCCTTATTTGTCCCCTCCCATGTTCCATTTTTGTCCTATCAGAATGCCCTTTTTTCTGTCATCCTTGTGATTGGCTACTTTTAGGATCCTGCTGATTGGTGCGTTTTACAGAGCACTGATTGGTGCATTTTACAATCCCCTTGCTAGCTACAGAGTGCTGATTGGTGCATTTTATAATCCTCTTGCTAGCTACAGAGCACTGATTGGTGCATTTTACAATCCCCTTGCTAGCTACAGAGTGCTGATTGGTGCATTTTACTCTCCTAGCTACTGAGTGCTGATTGGTGCGTTTTACAATCCTCTTGTAAGAAAGAAATGTTCGGCCAGTGCGGTGGCTCAAGTCTGTAATCCCAGCACTTTGGGAGGCCGAGACGGGCAGATCACAAGGTCAGGAGATCAAGACCATCCTGGCTAACACAGTGAAA
>NW_012119066.1:202901-212097 GCF_000951035.1 Colobus angolensis palliatus | reverse complement strand
AAAAAAGAAAGAAAGAAAAGTTCTCCAAGTCCCCGCTCAACCCAGGAAGTCCAGCTGGCTTCACCTTTCACTATGACCTCTCTAATAGTAATATATGCTGTGACATCTATGATAATAGTAAGATGGTGATGGTGAGGGCACCTGCAGCACGGCCTGGCCCACTGCCGCCCCTTTGACCTGCACAGGCTTCTCCCCAGATGTTCACATTGGATCAGCTCATCCTCAGCTCTTGATGGCCTGTGAGTTATTTGGCTTTGTTAGGATTTCAGCGTTCCTTGCTCTGATCCATTATGTGTGTGGTGAGCGGAATAATGGCCTCCAAAGATGTCTGTGCCCTAAACCCTAAAAACTCATGGCTATGTTACCATACATGGCAAAGAGGAAGTCAGGTTGCAGATGGAATTAAAGTTGGTAACCAGCTAACTTTAAAATAAAGAGATTACCTGGGATTATCCAGGTGGGCCCTGTGTAATCACAAAGGTCCTTATGAGTAGAAGAGAGAGGCAGAGGAGAAGGCCGGAGTGGTGTAATGTGAGCACTCCCCTTTGAAGATGGAGGAAGAAGCCTCCAGAGAAGGGATGAAGGCAGCTTCTAGCCACTGGAAAAAGCAAGGAAACAGCTTCTACCCTAGAGCCTGCAGGAGGAACCAGCCTTGCAGACACCTTGATTTTGGCCCAGTGAGACCGTGTTGGAGTTCTGACGGACAAACTATAATAAATTTGTATAGTGTGATGCCACTACATTTATGGTCATTTGTTACAGCCACAAACAGCTAATATGTGTGTTGATATTACAGTTTAGTGTCCAGGGTATAGAAGTATTCTTATCCCCAAGTTTCTAGCAGACACCACTCTGTTACCAGCACATTCCATGGACTCAGGGGCTCATTCATCTTCATGTGTTAAAGCGGGTGCTCTGAAAAGGCTACCACATGGAGGGCTGCTTTGCAGTCCCCGTTGTCAGGGAGGGAAGCAGACGACCCCTAAGGAAAGTAGAACATCCAAACCTTGCACACAGAGCTAATGGTAATAATAATGGAATGAGAATTCATTCTGATTTTGCCCATTTTGATTCCATGAGCCCCGTGTCTGAAAATTAGCTGTGGTTGCCATAATCGTAATTATACTCAGCAGGGCAGAGTTGCTTGCTGATTTATGACGCACAGTTGTGACCTGGGAGTAGCTGTCATCCTCAGCTGCTCACACGGACACGACAACGGCCCTCTGTGTCTATAACGGGGAGTATCAATTACTTTCCTGCAGCAGGAAGAACAGCTCAGAGTCTTGGAATGATCTGGACAGAAACGTTAAACGCTTGTCTCGTATAAATTCAGCCCACATCCATCTGGGCTCATTAAATCATTGAATTGCTCAGAAGCACCAAATTACATCTTTCTAACAAATTATATTTTTAAAGCTGCTTGTTTATTTCACATCTGGAAGTTGAGGCAAAAGCCAAAACTTGCATTCAGAGTCTGAGAAATCATCTCGCCCTTTGCCTTCCTTTCTTTCCTTGGGGAAGAGAGAGGAGGAGCAGGTGTTCGGAAGAGGTAGAGGATAGCAGAAGGCCACAGGTAGGATGGCGCTGGTCCTGTGGGCCCTCGCAGCCTCGGTTTGTGTGCATGCGGTCTGATTTCACAGACCGCTGGCTGCATCTTGGCAGCCATCTGTCCTCCTTCAAGGAGGGCCAGCAGGAAGCCCTCACAGAGACGCTGAGCTGGGAGGAAGGAGGTGCCTCCGCCTGCCCTCCTTCCTCCCCGCCTGCACGCCCCTGAGAGCAGTGTCTGGTTCACCAGCAGACAGCCCATGGGAACCAGTCCAACTGTTGTGCACCTGCAGACACTCCGAGACACTTAGAGTTGGCTGGTACTCGGGGCTGGGACCCAGAACCTGGCCTGTTCTTCTTCCCCAGGATTAGGAACACTGCACCCCTAAGTCACCCTCAGGAACCCATCCTCCATGCCACCTCCTCTCACCAGCCTGACGCAAGCTGGACCCATGTGCCCATGGGCTGTGCGCTCCATAGGGCTGGACCTTTGTCTCCTGTCTGCACATCTTTCCTGAGCCTGGCACCAAGCCAAACTGCCCCAAAGCCATGGCTTCTGCGCCCCAGGCTCCATGAGCATGTGGGGTGGGGGAGGGTGAAGGCTTCCTCCCTGAGCATGCACTCAGCTCCATTTTCAGACACCAGTGTGCACGCATTCCCTCCCAGAGTTGCGGAAAATCCGCATTCCCTAGTCCATTCCCCGTAAGTCATATCAAGTAGGTCCAGGATGGGCCCAGGGAACTGTAAGGGGTCCTGAAGTATGTGAGCCACACTTGGCGCACATGTGCAGTAGTCCCTGTGGCAATGGGGCTTGCAGGCTGGTGCAGAAGGCAGGATGAGTTGGGTAAACAGGTTAGTGGTCGGGCGGTAGAAGGTGGTGAGCTGGGAAAGGGCAGGCCCGGCATGGCCACACAGGGAAGGGCGTTCTGGGCAGAGAGAGCAGCATACGCAGGAGCCCTGAGGTGGGTGCACCTGGGGCCGCCAGGGCACGGCGGAGCAGAGCCGGAGGAGTGGGAGGGGCGCAGCATGGAGGGCCTGGAAATGCTGGGATGTTTAGACTGGCCCCTCCTCTAAGAGGGATGGGGACTGCTGGAGCCTTCTGAACCTCTGCCCAAAAGGAGCCTCAGCTGTGAGGCAACTGAGTCTGAGCAGGGTGAAAGCAGGAGGCCTAGAGCGGGCAGCTGCCAGGACCAGGAGGCACCCACAGAAGCACCACACAGAGGCCACCAGGGAAGGCATCCAGAGCCACAGGGGCCATGGCTCCTATCTCCTAGACAGCCTCAGCATCTGTGGAGATGGGTACCCGGGCAGTCCAGTGCTGGTTATTGAGCATCTTCGCTCTGCCAGGCCCATCTCAGTGCTACTCAGCAAAGTGGGTGTCGGAGGAACCGTCAGCCAGGGGTTTTTAGGTAGAGAGAACAGCGGCACCCTGCCTGCCGCAAAACCCACCACATGTGGGATCTGGGCTTTAGACCGGAGGCCCAATACCCTGGTGCCCCAGGGGCATCTCCTCTCAGGCCTTACTGCACATTCCTCACCCACACAAGGGCTGGGGGCGTGCAGAGGCCCAGCCAGGCATCGGGCAAACATGCCACTGTGGAGTTTCCCCAGGGCAGAGGGAGACCCAGCTGGTGGGAGTGAGTACGGGGCCCTGCCTGTCAGGCCGCAAGCATGAGGGCCGAGGGCACAAGGCCCAGCTGGTTTGTCCTTGGCAGTGTTTCAGAGGAAGGCTCTCCCGGGGCCACCACAGCTGCTTCTCAGCCTTGTTCCTCCTCCTCTGCAGCTTGCAGGATGAGTGTGGGACAGCAGAGCGGGTGTGTGTGTGTGTGTGTGTGTCCTGTCAAACACAAACACAGCCGGACACTAGTGAAAGTGGTCAGACAGGTTTTAATCAGCAACATAATGGACATTTGCAATGGGGAATAGGGTCCGGGGTGAGCTGAGCTCAGGTTCAGTTGGCACACAAATGACTGGGGGTTTCCAAGAGAGAATGAGGAGCAGGGAGGCAGTGAGTGGGGGCTCAGTGAGTGAGGGAAGTGAAAAGTTGCAGACGGTGGAAGCGGGTGGTCTGTGTGAGCACATCTGGACACGCTGACGTGCTCACTGAAGTCAGGAGACAGGCCCTGTCCTCAGGGGTGGCTGGAACTCGCAGTCGATTCTTTTGGCTGCCGTGAGGTTTCTCAGGCAGGCACTTTAAGGGGGGCTGGGGTCAGCCTAGGGATGCCACCTTGAGCTGTTAGAAGCTATGTTAGTGGTTGTTCAAGTTGTCACAGGCAGAGGTGAGGCCCAGCCAAGAAGAGGGTTCAGAGGAGCCAGGCTGGAGTGTGATCGAGGAGAGAACTCTTGGTCAGTGTCACAGCTAAGCGTTGTCAGGAGCACCTGCCACAGCCCAGAGAGCCCCTGGGGTGCACTCAGAGCTCCAACACCTGCCATGCAGCACACCCCACGCCCCTGGGCCCCTGCGGGCAGAGGCCATGCAGGGAAGGCCCCAGGGAAGGCTCCTGTCTCTGCTTCTACACTACGGCATATTGGTCTGAAAACAGGGACTCCAGAGAGGCCTCAGAGGCTGCAGGGGGCCCAAGTCTTGTGGAAATGAGACGTGGGGAAAGTTGGGCCTTATTGATGATGATGTGGCCTCAGCCAGTTCCAATGCTAAGGCACTGGGAAAAAAATCTTATGGTTTTTGGAGCACATCTAAAAATAAGGACAGGTTGGGCACGGTGGCTCATGCTTGTAATCCCAGCCCTTGGAGAGCTTCAGGCCAGCGGATCACTTGCACTTAGGAGTTCAAGACCAGCCTGGGCAACATAGCAAGACCCCATCTCTACAAAAAAATGTAAAAATTGGCTGGGCATGGTAGTGTGTGCCTTGGTCCCAGCTACTCAGGAGGCTGAGGTGGGAGGGTCACTTGAACCTGGGAGCTCAAGGCTGCAGTGAGCTAGGATCATACCACGGCACTCCAGCCTGGGTGGAAGAACAAGACCCTGTCTGGAAAAACTAAGGACCACTTACCAATACAATGTTCCAAGTACCTTTCACACATCACATGGTGCACCAGGCTGTGGGGTTGGTGCTGCAGTTGAGGGGCTGCGCTTCTCAGAGGAACCGACAGAGGGAGCGGTGAGGACAGGAGCCCGGGGTCTGGACACTGGGATGGGGCAAACACAGTTTGTCCTGACCCTCCCCCGCCCCTGCCCCTGGCAGGCTGCAGTCTGGGTGGGTGGGCCAGGGCAGGAGCGCAGATGTGAGATGGGGGTGGAGAATCTTCAAGGGGGGTGAAACAGTCCAGCTTCTGCATAGATCAATGTCTAAAAGGACAGCAGGGGGAAAATGTCTTTTAAAATTTTTTACAAAAAAAGGAAAAATTTCAAAAGAGTTTTGAAAAAATTAAAAATAAAGATAAACTGTATAAAGTGGGACAATAGCAGCAAACGACAATAATTCACACCGAGGGAAGAGAAAGAGAAAGCACGACCCGGCAGACGGAGACTCTCTGGGCAGGGCTCACCCTCGGTGCTCTTTCCCCAGGTACCGCGTGGTGGTCTCGTACCCACCCCAGAGCGAGGCGGAGATCGAGCTGAAGGAAGGCGACATCGTCTTCGTGCACAAGAAGCGTGAGGACGGCTGGTACAAGGGAACCCTGCAGCGGAACGGCCGCACGGGCCTCTTCCCCGGCAGCTTCGTCGAGAGCTTCTGAGGACTGGTGCTCCCTGCACCCGGCTCACAGAGCGGGAGGCTGCCTGGGAAGCCCCAGGGCACACAGAGAGGGAGCCACGGCGCCCCAAGGGTTCCAGGTCGTCTCCAAGGCACCTGGCGGGGGACGCCCTGGCCCAGGGTGGGGGCCAGGGACTGTGGAGGTCGTGCCTTCTCCCAAAACCCCCAACGGAGAGCACACCTGGGATGTTCTTCAAGGAAATGCCCACCCGCTCTGTGGAAACTGCAAAGAAAGCACCTTGAGGAAAAGAGGCAGGTGCCGGCGCAGGCAGGCCTGTGGCTGTGGTTTGCAGCCACGGCAGCGTTCATATTTACCACCTAAGCAGAGTTGGAGGTTGCAGGAGGTCTGCAGGCGAGGTGGGTGGCGTGGGGGCCAAGAGCGCTGGAGATCATCTTTCTGCGCTGCCCTGGGCTTCCCGCGGGGCTTAGGTTGCTCTGTCACCATTCTATATACCTCAGTCACCTGCCGCCCGGCTGCTCAGCAGGGGTGTTCGTGGTCCTGGGGGGCCTCACGTGAGGCCCTGGGGGTCCCCCGGAAGGCCACCCCACCGCCCCTGTGGGAACCGGAGCAGAATCTGTGGGCTTGTCTCCTGCCAGTAGTATAAGCAACACTTTCTGTTCACCACCACTGTCCCTTGCGTTACTTCTTTCTTACGGCATATTTTTAACGTAAAGCTGTTAGACTTTATATATTTCTAATAGGTCAGACATTGCCTATTTTTCATACATCTGGTGCTGCCTTTTTGTAAAACTAGTAATGACTTGGTTGAGCTTGAAAGAAAGGATGTCTGAGGCGACATCAAAGGGGCAGAATTTTTATATTTCCCATATGGGTTTGGGAGAGCGCCGAAAAGCCCCCATCCCGCACCTCAGTGCCGGCCAGTACTCCGGGGGCTGGCGGGGTGGATCCATTGAGGGGGGTTGGAGGGAGCTTGGAAGCAGCCGGTTTCTTTAAACTCTTACCAAAACCCCGTGCTCTGTCTAGACGGTGATGATTATTATTCAAGACCTGGAAACATTTCGAGGAAGGACCACTATAATTGTCCTTTTGTGTGGCAGTAGAAGGAGCACGCAGGTCAACCCCAGCCGGGAAGGCAAAATCTTCCCTTTACTGCCTCAGAGAGAACTGCAATTAGCATTCTCAGAAGACGATTTCTTGGTATCAAAATGTGCAGTTTCTACAACAGTTCAGATCACCACCACCATTTTTCTTCTTTTTTAAAAATAAATAACTGCTCCCGTTTCAGGCAGTGCAAACCTTCATCTGCTGAAGACCAGAGGTACGAGGAGATCAGGGGGTTGCGGCACCGTTGCAGGCTTGCAAGATCGGGGAGCTGGGAGGGTGAGAGAGGAGGAGGTGCAGCTTTGATGCTGGGAACTCCCTGAGTGGAGCTGATGAATGTGTATTCATTAGCACCACGGCTCACCTCCCAGGAAGACTGATGAGGAGCCTTTTGGGAGACAGTTTTGTTCTCAAGATTCACACCTTAGGAACACATTTTTATCACCTCAAAATTTTGATCCATCACCCTTCTCTCCACCTATATTTTTACAAAAACCATTCAGACTTAAGCTGAATAAACTAGCCTTTGGTAACATAGGGTGACACTGGTTTTCAGGGCTGTAACCAATTCCAGAAATACATTATCTTGCCTGGCATGAAGCCTTTGAAACACCGGCTGCTTATTTTCAGAGTTCCTGCTTTGGGACGTGTCTTGGCTACTTGTTACTTCCAGGTGGCTGCCACACGACAGGGGTCATGCCTTTCCCTCCCTCCAGATGATAATAGATTTAATAGACTTGGGAAAGTTGTTCAGAATCAAAGAAGAAAAAGTCTGGCTTAAACATAGGAACTTCTGCGTGCCAGTTTGATGACAACCAAAAGCTGTCTATTTACCATTATTGCCAAACTATCAGTTGCCTATCCAGCACCAAAATCCTGTGCGTGTTTAAATTCACGTTGTCACCAAAGAGGTGCACAGATCCGACAACCTGGATGATGCAGGTGTACTCCAGGGAAAGCAGATGAAGTCAAGTCTCCAGGTTAATTTTTTTAAGTCTTTTTTTTAAGGCATGCAGCTCCCAAGCAACAGAATAGAGTAACCTGAACGTTCTTCCTCTCCCAGGCATGGCCCACATGGTGCTTCCGGCAGAAATGTGTTTTGCCCTCCTGATGGGGGGCGAGGCCACAGCCCACTATATGCAGCATGGTAGAGAGCTGGGGCGAGTGTCGCCATGTCCTTGGAAGATGTCAGCTGGCCCCTTCCAGGGCAGAGTCGGGTGGGCATTGGTGCCACCTCAGGAAGGAGAGCGATGCGTGGATCTGACCAGGGCTCCGGAACCAATGCCAGGCTGCCTGAGGGCAGAGGAAGTGCATGGCCCATGTGCATTTCTGAGTATTTTAAACTCGTTCAGGCCCTGCCGCCTTCGTGATGATGTAGCTTGCAGACAAGAGCAGGAGCAGAATTAGCCCTTTCTTCAGGCCATCCTGCCTCAAAGGGCACACATGTTTTGGCGGTTAAGATGAAACTAACCCTTATGTTTCATCCTAGCCCATGATGTACCCATCTTAGCCATGCAGTGGCCTTGGGTGGCCACAGAGATTGGCTTTGAGGAGCTTGGTAGAGTCCACAGCCATGACTGAAGTCAGTGGACACCGAGGGGACAGGACTGCAGGCCACCAGGGGTCTCTGCCCAGAGGGAGGCAGAGAGGATGGTGGCCACAGGCGCTCTCCTGGCATCCTCATGGGGTGATGCGAGGCCAGGCACCTCAAAACAAGCTCAGCCGACTGGGAGATCCTTTGTACTTTGCACAGTTCACACACACACCCCACCCCAAGTGTTTTTGTTAGACACAAATGTCAGCGTGTGATCTTGGAAGACTTGTCAGTGATGACGAACCATGATGCCTGTGTTTCTGAGTCTTTAAATAAAAATGAACATGGAGAAGCCTTGTGTCTGCGTGTTGGGAGCAGCAGGGTCCAGCAGAGGCCGAGAGGGACCTGGGTAGGAGCAGAACCCGAAGGCATGGCCCACGTGCCTGCTGACCAGCCCAGCTGGCTCATGCACCTGCCCCTCAGTGCTCTTGGTGGGGCGGGGGCAGACACTGAGTCTGTATCAGGATGGTGTTAGTCAAGGAGATGAGAAAGTCATGACATCAGATGTCTGTACACAGCACACGCCAGAGACCCAGGAGCTGGGCAGTAAGAGCCAAGCCACAGAAGCCACCAGTGGGCTTGGTAGGAAGGGTCTCCAGTTCCCCTCTACCGGCTCGTGTGCCTGGAAGGGCAGGGTGGCTTGCTGTAGATGACTCGCCTCCTTTTCTTGTCATTCAAGTCCCGCTCAACCAGAAGTGCCTGGTATTGACCTCTGAGACCAGCACTCTCCTGGTCCTACCCTTGTCTCTGTGGCCCTTGGGGTGCCTGAGCCATGGCAGCCATTTTCTGGAGCACAGGATGGGGGTGCAGGGAATCCCACCAACAGAAGGGCCTAGAAGGCCACCGATCTCTGGAAAGGTGCATCTGTCACCAATCAGCCAGCCTGACACCTGGCAGAGAGCTGGCCCACCAACCTGATCCATGCCTGGAAGCACATGTTTCTTGGAACAGGCTTTCACTGTTCTCTTAGCTGAGACACACATCTACATATACATTTGAGCTGGAAGAACACTTAGCAAATAGCCATTTTACTCTACTGTAAAAATTAAGTGAGCCGAGCATGGCGGCTCACGCCTATAATCCCAGCACTTTGGGAGGCCAAGGCAGGTGGATCACGAGGTCAGGAGATCAAGACCATCCTGGCTAACATGGTGAAACCCTGTCTACTAAAAATACAAAAAATATTAGCCGGGCGTTGTGGCAGGCGCCTGTAGTCCCAGCTACTAGGAGGCTAAGGCAGGAGAATGGTGAGAACCCAGGAGGCAGAGCTTGCAGTGAGC
>NW_012119066.1:173770-202814 GCF_000951035.1 Colobus angolensis palliatus | reverse complement strand
AAAAAAAAAAAAAAAAAAAGTAAGTGAGCTTGCCAGGCACAGTGGTGCATGCCTGTAGTCCTAGCTACTCCAGAGGCTAAGGCAGGAGGATTGCCTGAGCCCAGGAGTTCAAGTCCAGCCTGGGCAACAGAGAGAGATACTTGTATGAGCAAATAATTTTTTTAAGTGAACTTGTACAAGATGAACACAGCATGGACATGGACAGTCATTGGGAGGTTGGTGCAAGCCTGGCACTGTGGGAAGGACATCTGCTGTGTGCTCACTCACTCTCCAGAGAAGGCTGTGCGGACACCACTCTTGCCTCCATTTGCTACATGAGCAATCAAGGTTATAAAAGGTTAAATGAATTGCCCTAGGTCATACAGCTCAGTGGACAGCCATGACGCAAACTAAAGTCTACTTATCCAATATCAAGTCTACCCTCACAACTCAAAAGCTGGGTGCCAAACCTGTACTCCTTAATAGAATTGATTTCTCAAGCACAAGAGTGTAGGAAGAGGAGAACCAGAGGAAATGTAGGCAGTGCCCATCACAGTCTGTCTGGAGAGGGTGTCTGGCAGGCCATCCCAGCCAGCCTGCCGGGTGGAGGTATCCTGCCTATAGAAATTACACAGCAACCCATCAGGGCCTGATGCCATTTTACATTCAAATCACATACCCCACTGCCTGTGTTCCAAATCCATGCTCAAACAAGTAATTTGCCCTTACTGATTTAGCAACCACAGGGAGAACAGTGGGAGTCAGGGTGCTATCTGAACAGTAGTCTACCACTTGGCTTGTGTAGCTGAGATATTTCTCATTAGCCTTCAGTTGAGGCCTCAGTCTCTGTGGGTTTTGTGATGGGAGTTGGTATCCATGCCTGTAACTGACACTGACAGGTGGTGTGCCTGAACTGCAGAGGGGTGTTGGGTCTCCTTTCCCGGGAGAAAGGCTCCGTGGTCAGGCCTATGCCAGGAGCTGCAGGGTGAGCTAGGAGAGTGAGCACCACTAGCTCTCAGCAGAGCTGCAAAGACAACACACAGGTGGCCATGGCACAAGACATTTAATCTTGGAGAGGCACCTAAACAACCATGTGAGGACCCTGGAGAGAGGGAGCCATGCTCCTGGAGACCTCCCCTGGGGCCTTGCAGAGGGTGGGACAGGACTGGGTGGGGGCTTCTCAGATAGAGGGAAGGGAGATTATTCACAGCCTTTTATCTGCATAGAGTTGTCACATATGTTATGTTACAACAGCCCCCGAAGTGTGGTTCGTATCATCCCCGTTTTACAGGTAAAGAAACTTGATTCCAAGAAGTTCTGTTGTTAGCTCTGAATTAAATCAGAGGCAGAGCCAGGACTTCTGACTTCCAATCTCTGGCTTTTCTTGAATGCAGCAGAAATACTAAAATGATGGTTCTGACAAGGGGCTCTGCTGGTAGCACTAACCACCTAATAAGGTGGGACTGCTATCGTATTGTTCCAAAGATGGGGAAACTGAGGCACCACAGCCCAATGCTTGGTGCAAGGCCACGTGCCAGGTCAAGCTGTGGTTCAGCCCCAGTGCTCAGTCGCCCCACACAGAGCAGTGGGAGAAGAGGAACAGGCTCGGGCAGGCCTTGACGGCTGGGCGGAGTCCATGCCAGTCCCACAGTCTTGGGGGCTGGAGGCTGCAGGTGAAAACTGGCCAGGAGTGGTGGGCTCTGAGCTCTACCTAGGGGAGAATGGCCTGGGCTAAACAGGAGCAGGGAGGAAGGTCTAAATGCCTTTGCGAGTGTTGAGGCCCTAAATGCCAAGGCAGAACACAGCGCCTGCCCACCGCCATGAAACCTGTGCTGCCCCAAGACTCCAGCTGAGGCTTGAGATGCACCCCCCTCCAAAGCCGGCCCCACCCCTGGCCGGGCCTCACAGACCAGGGACCGTCTTGGAATCGGTCAGGACCCTTCTAGGGTTGAGCAACCTGTCAGAGAGTTCTTTTCTCCCTTCTGTTTCATGTCACCCTTCCAGGGGGTTCCCTTCACTTCTCAAACAAGATCACATTCAGCTGACCACATGGGACACATCTGGGGCCTGTGAGCTGTTGACACCCTGCTTCTGGTCTACCTGTGGCCCCAGAATATGAGGCTGGCTGCGTTCTGCTGACTGTCCTCTCTGTGCTCTCCTCCAGCACCAGAAGCAGTGGTCTCCATCTTCCCATGGTGATAGGAGCCTGTGCTGCCCACTTTGTGGCTCCAGACCTTGGCCCCTCCCTCAGTGAAAGTCCTGGGCTTGGCCCAATCCCACACCGGGGCCAGCTGGTGTTTCACATGGTAAGGGTTAAATCCCAGACACCCAAGAAAGTGGCAGCAGCATGTTTGTCTGGGGCCCATCATTTGAACATGCCCCAAAAACCAACTGGAATAAGTCAAAAGAGGACTTCTTGACTCAACTGAAAAGCCAAGGGCAGTCAATAAGACGTGTGCAAATGATGGGGCTGGTGTTCCATGAGGACACTTGGCATTCTGCTGGACCTGGGGATGTGGGACATCTTGCAATGTGCACAATAGTCCCACATGGCAAAGCCTGTCCTGTCCCAAGTGCCAAGAGTGGGTTCACTAAGAAACACCGGTTTAGGTGATTTTGCTTCAGGCATAGCTGGGTCCAGGTGCTCACATGACATGTGAGGGTATTGCTGGGCTCTGCTGCCCACCATGTGGCTCCTTCCTCAGCAGGATTTCCCCACCTTACAGCACAATGAGGACCAGCAGGTTCAGGATGCCATCTGACACCTTCCCCATCCCCGCAGAAATAGGCCTGCTCCTTCTCCATGGGCCCAGCCAAAACCCTGGCATTGACTCTCACTGGCTCCATTTGGGCCCGTGCTGCCCTCCCTGACTCAGTCATTTTGGACAGGAGACAGGTATATGCTGATTGACAGCACCTGAGGTGTCAGCCCTGCCCAAACTTCATGGATTGGGAGTGGGGGTGAGAAGATGCATGTAGAGCTATTGGCAAAAACAAAAGGAGCTTGTGACTGGGCAGACAAAAACTACAGATGCACACTCCCCAGGGCCGCTCCCCTAGGACACTGCCCCAGAACCCCACGGCAGTGTGCAAGAGCATCCGAGGGCCACCATACCAGATTTAGGAAAATGAGATATAAAAACTGGATCCAAAAGAAGTCCCAGAGGAAACATCAACAGAAGAAAGAACTCTTTATTTGGAAGAACTCACGTTCTGTAATGTTCTAAAAAAAAAATGGAACCGGATGAAAGCCTGGAGACAGCCAGGAAGTGTCACATGGGACACCCACTTACCACACCCCTCGATGTCCTGGCTTCATCCACTCACTCATCAGATCAGTGAGCAGTCACAGATGAATGTAAGTGCTCAGACAGGGCACCCCAGACAAGGCATGAAAGGACAGACACAGCTGCCCACCCCAGCCAGAGTTCACATCTGGAGAGGATGGCAAGCTGCATGGGTAGTCATGGACTCGGTGGTCTGTGCCTGAGGAGCAAAGGTTCTACAAGGCTGAGACGGGGATGCAGTCCACTCCATGCTGGATCCCAGAGCGCTTCCTGCCTGGATGTTCTCGGCAAGAATGCACAACACCAGCACGTGAGGCAAGGAGCTCACTACCAGCTTACCCATTCCTGCCAGAAGAAATGGAAAAAAGTGTCCACCAGGGTCATACAGGACTTGGCTATACTCATTCATTCAACAGCTACTTCCACTCTGGGCCCAGCACCAGTGTCACGGAGATGAATCCAGGCAAGAGGACCCACCCCAGGCCTTCCTGGAGGTCTGCCTGGTGGGGCCCAGCCACCTGTCAGATTATGCTGTTTGGTGCTATGGAAAGAAGTATACAAACCCACAGTGCTTGTATCAGTTGCTTGGGCTGCCATATCAAACTACCATGCACTGGGTGACTGAAACAACAGAAATATATTCTCTCGCAGTGCTGGAGGCTGGAAGTCCAAGGTTGAAGTTGCAGCAGGGTTGGTTTGCTCTGCGGCCTCTTTCCTTGGCTCACACACCGCAGTCTCCTCACTCTGTCAAGCAGCTGTGGCGGGTCGTCTTGCCTGGATTCATCTCTGTGTGTCTGTATCCAATGTTACTCTTCTTTTTAAAATGAATTTGTGTAACTTTATAGGGTGCAATTTTGTTACATGCCATAGTGGTCAAGTCAAGACCTGTAGTGTATCCATCACCCAAATAACATACATTGTCCCCTTTAAGCAATTTCTCATCGTCCACCCCCTCCACCCTCACCCTTCTCACAAGGACACCAGTCAGGCCGGATTAGGCCCACCCAATGGCCTCATTTTAACTTTTAACTTAATCTCCAAGCAGAGACACACGCTGAGGCGCTGGGGACTAGGACTTCAACATATGAATTTTCAGGGAACATAATTCAGCCCATAACAGTGCCTGTGCTCATGGAGACCAGGTCATAATGAAGTCAGAATTTAAATTAATCAAAATAACTAGGCAATGGCTACTAGGCAAATACTTACTCTAGGGCAAAGTACTAAGGAATCGCAGGAAACTCTCATGTAGTTGGAGAGGTGGGGGGCATGGAGGGCCACTTAGAGGGTGTTCCGGTCTTATCTGGACCTTCACACTGCAGTCTTGTGTAGAAATTCACAAGGCAGGGAGAAGGGAAAGAATGTTCGGCTGGAGGGGACAGTGTGTGTGCACATACCTGAGGCTGAGGAGAGCTTGGCAGGATCAAGAAACTGAGGGAGCCAGGAGCAGGTGTGGAGAAGAGGGCTGAGGTGAGAATGGCCAGGAGTGGGTCTCCGAGCCTTCCAGGCCAGAAGCAGGAGGCAGCATTTCCTGGGCTCTCAGCGGGTGTTTAGACGCAAACTGTGTTGAGAGCTCCCTCTGTTGGTGGCACAGGGAATGGCTCATATGAATGTGGGAAGCTGGCACAGCAGATGCCAGGCAGAGGGCAAGGCGTCTCTGCCAAGGGGGCGGCGAAGGCATGTGGGGGAGCAGACAGCCCTGAGGGTCCTCCAACGAGCCGGGCCAATGTGGAGGCCAAGGAGAAGCCTTCCACATGTCCTAGAGGGAAACCCCGAAGTAGGTCTTCTCACATTTGTGCAGTGACTACAAGAATTAAGGAACCCTGGTTCCATCCTCACCCTCTGCAGCCCAGAGGGCTGGTGGGGTCCAGGGCTTCATTTCTGTTCCTAGCTGGGACCAGCGGCTCCTAGCAGCCACTGTCCCTTCTCAATAAAACAGCCACTTGTGTGTGCCATGGGGTGACCCCTCCTCCCCGCCCAGCCTGGGCTGGGGAAGTGCCCTGTCTGACAAGGAACCGGCCTCCTCCAGCTAAAGCCAGGGTGAGCAGAGTGGGCTCCATGCTGGGTGGCTGCAACCAAAGCAAGAGAGGCTTTCCCGCAGGGGAAGCGACAGAGAGCAAAAGTGGGACGGGTGACCGGAGCCGTGGGGAGTGGGCCCCCCAGGAGCTCCTGGCCTCCTCGTGGGCGCTGAGGATGGCAAGTGCATGTTAAGCATGTACACACACTCTGCGCCCACCCCGTGTTTAGCACTCTACATCCATTGCCTCGTTTTTGCCCTCACATCAGGCTTACGAAGTAGGAATTATGACCATGCAATTTCACAGATGGGGAAAGTGAGGCAGAGAGCAGTTAACCAACTCGCCTCAGGAAGGGGCAAAGAGGTGTGGCACCTGGGATTCAAACACAGGCGGCTCCAAAGGCCACCCTCCTAACCCCTCAGCCTGTTCTTGGCCTCGGGAGGCCTGGTAGATGTCAGGGCCATTGACACTTGTCCCTGTCTGACTTGCTGTGACAGTGCTCCCTGAAGCCTGACTCAGGACTGGAGAATGAGGTCCCACAGCCACAACAAGTTCTCAGTTGTCGTCTGTGGCCTCTGATGATGGCACCAGGTGGCCCAGTATACCACATGCCCCCACCTGGTGACAACATACTTTTTGATCAAAAAGAACAAAAAGTTCCCCCCTCCCCCAATCCAGTGTGCCTCTGCGTGGGCCTGCAGGCGGTGATGGGTGGCCTGAGGAGTGGTGTCCTTGCAGTCAGGCTGGGAGAACCTGCCCACCTGGAGGTGCCTGGACCACATGGCAATCAGCTAAGGCCAACCACTGCTGCGCAAGGCTCAGATCACCTGCAGAGGGTGGGAGCCTGCAGGGAGGGATAGGGAGGGGCACAAGCCCTGGGGTCAGGGGCAGGTTCTAGCCCCGCTTCTGCCTCCGACTGGCTTTGTGACCCAAGGTGAGATCAGGGCCAGGGCTGTCTCATCTACTGTAAGTCTTTTCTATGGAATTGGAATTGCCCCACAAGTCCTCGTCCACATCCTCCCTCCATTTTCATGGCTGCTGCCCCACACCCCCAAATAAGGAATTGGGGTGGCCAGAGAGAGAGGTGAGGTCCTGTGTTCTGGGTGGGCACACCCAGGAGGTGGGGGTGGCCCCCAGTGTGGTGCTGCCACAGCAGGTGCCGACGCACAGTGCTGCAGAATTGCCCTAGGTGGCATTACTACCCAGAAGTCTCTGGGCCTCCCAGGTGGGAGTTGAGCTGGGTGCCAGACCCATCTCCAGGGCACATAGGAGTCCCATCATGTGTGATTATAAACTTTCTCTACACCTCTAGTGGAGGCTGTGATATCTGTCTCAAGATCGAAACACTTTTAGGGGACTTCTCTGCCCTCCTCAGCCTGCTAGAAACTCTCCTCCTGGCTCTGGCCTGGGACCCTGGCCCTCCTCCTGCTGGGCCCTAGCCCCACTGTCCTTTGCTGTGTGCATGCCTCAGTGACTGACGTGTGGGCCCACGTGCCCCAGCTCCTCCGCCAGCCCCTGTGAGCAGCCCGACCCCCTGGCCCTCCATCCCTGCTGCTCCCAGGGTGCCCTCAGCGTGTCCTTCTTCCTTCTGATGCCCAGCAAACCGCCTGATGTGCTGCAGCTGATTTCACCTCTCACTGCGGCCTCCGCCACCCTCCTGCCCCATCCTGAGTCAGGCTCCAAGTATGCCCAGGGATGGTCCCAGGCTGCCTGGGGGTCTGAACACCGCACTGGGCACCCAGGGATTTTAATATCACAAGTCCCCCCCGCTACTCTCCCTGATCTACTGCAGCTGCCCCCTGGTCTCCTGGTCTTCACTGTGTGTCTCTCTATCTACACTCCAGGTTTTTCTGGGACATTCTTGACTAGAGCTGGCTTGCTGGGCCTCGTGGGAGGCAAGTCAGCCGCAGAGGCTGAGCAAGAAAGAGAAGCCGGGCAGGCTGGGCATGCTGGAGAGCCCTCAGGTAGCATCTTTGACATTCCCCTCCCAGGTGCTCCTGTCTCTCCCAGGGCCTCCACCATGGGTGCCCCAAGACCCAAGACCCCTCACGTGACTCTGACCTTGACCGTTCCCACCCCCTCCTGGGCCAGCAGAGGAACAGCTGCCTGCTGTTCACCTCCAGTTCTTCAGGTCCACCATGACCTTGGCCGTTGCCATGGTAACCATCTTCCACGTAAGGGGCCTGGCAGCCTCTTCCTGTCCTGGGGTGGCTTCTCAGTCACCTGAGGGAGGGAAGCCTGCAGGAGCCCACACAGCCCTTTCCCTTGCACAGCGCTGAAGGTGCAAGGCCCAAAGGAGCCAGTGGACAGATGTGCTGTCCTTCCTGGGGCAGTTCTGAGACACCCCATGCCGTGCTGCCCCAGCTCCTTCCCTGGCACAATGCCCCAGCCTTCCACTCCCATGCCCTGGAATTTCTTCCCAAAAGAAAGCATCTGCACAGTAGACCTGTCTCAGCACCTAAGCCCCATGGATTCACACCTGACACACCACACACACCTCATGTGCATGCACACACATCCCACATGCACACACCCCACACATGTACACATGCATGCACATACTCCATATGCATGCACCCCACACATGTGCACATGCGTGCACATACTCCACATGCACACACCTCACACATGTACACATGCATGCACACACATCCCACATGCACACACCCCACACATGTACACATGCATGCACACACATCCCACATGCACACATCCCACATGCACACACCCCACACATGTACACATGCATGCACATACTACACATGCACACACCCCAGATGCACACACCCCACAAATGTACATATGCATGCACACACATCCCACATGCACACACCCCACACATGTACACATGCATGCACATACTCCACATGCATACGCACTATATGCACACCACACACATCACACACATGTGCACATATAGACGCGCCACACACACACACCACGTGTACACATACCATACACACATGCACACACTATATGCACAGACACACTGCATGCACATACCACACAAGCCACATGCATGCACACACATACACACTATATGCACATGCACACACACCACCTGCACACACCACACATGCACACACACCACTTGCACATTTGTACACACACCCTTTTTGTTCTAGGACACCTGCATAGATGAGGCTTTGCAGGAGGAGCGCCACAAGGGAGGGAGGGAGGAGGGCACCCACGGAGACTATAGTCTGTGCCGCCTCACCTCTCCAGAGCCAGGCTGTGGCCACGAAGGATGTGGCCAGGGGTGTAGGGGATTGGGTATCACCAGCAAACCAAGCCCTCACCCACAGCCACATTCCAACCTCAGCATCCAACAAAGCACTTCAGCCACCCCAGGGGGCCCACCGTGATGGTGGCCCATGAGCAAATTCTAGAAGAGCAAGCAGCCGGTGTGGAACCCAGGTGGCCTCCTGGGCCTGGGGGCCTTCTGGTCCCCAGGCAAGTCTGTGGCCCCATGTCAGAGTTCTCCTCACCACTCAAAGCTAGAACAGAGAAGGGCCTTAATGTGGGCATGTTCCCACGGCCCTTAGAAAGGCAGTAAGCCTGGTTTATGTCGCTCCATCAAGTGCTCTTGCAGCACTGAGGTTTGGTTGAAACTTAAACTCAGCATCAAGCTAACCGGGCCAGATTCCGAGCTTATGTAACGCCCTGGAAACTCCCATGTGCTGGACTGGCTGTTTCTGGAATCTTATGATTCATAACTTGGTTATGGCTCTGAGCTGGTAAATACGGAGTTTTTGCTGTGGACTCAGAAAAACCACGTTATAAAACACAGACCAGGGCTGTAGGGAAAACTCAGCCCCGGGTGTGCGAGTGCCCACAGCTGCGGCCCATCTGCCCACCTCCCCCAGGACTAGTGAATTACGACTATGCACAGCTCAGACCTCCATGGATGAAAGGCAGACTCACAGGCCCTGTATGAGTTCAGTGTGGGGCACTTGGCTGCATGTTGGAACCAGCCTGTGTGCAGGCCAGGCAGGATGCTGCAGGGGAGCCCTGGTGTGGGATCAGGGCTGTCCCTAGAGTTGGGCTATTTCCCCTGTGTACAGACCCTCACGCAGGGGCCTTGAGCCTGCAGTGCTCTGCCGGAGTGGCCTCGGGTGTGGCCACAGCCTGGACTGAATTATTCCTTCCCTTCATGTTTCACTTTCAGTCGCTGTGGGACCGACTGGTCTCTGGACTCTTCTTGCGGCTTTATTCCATGGTTTGAGGTCCACAGCTTGACTCCTTTGGGGGTTTGGGCACCAGGGGAGAGGGTTGCCCCCCAGGCCCTGGGCACGGTGATCACTTTCTCACTGCCTCCTCCTTCCCCCGGTCTGGTGGTACTTCCCACCCTCCCTGCCTCTCATCTTTCCCCATGCCCCTCACACACTCCCCTCTCCTCAAGCCCCTGACTCCCATTAGCCAGAGATGCCTGGGATGGGGAGCCAACCACCCCTGCCAACTCTCATGCCCACAGCCCTGCCTTGGGGCCCGAACGCAAGTCCAGGGATGGCCTTTGCCTTGGAAATCACCTGTGGCCTCTGCCTGCTGGGCACAGGGCTCACCGCACATGCTGGATGTGGGTCCAGGTCTGCACTCAGCCTGGACGACCAATGGCGGCCAGGGCCAGGAGGGTTCTCCAGGCATCAGGAACAGACTAAATGGAAACTCAGCAGCACCCAGAACCCCACGATGGCAAGCTTGGCACACCCCATGACTCCAAACAGTGTGCCCCAGATGATTCAATGTAAGTTGAGGAGGGAGGGCTTACAGGCAGTGGCTGAGAAAAGGGGGCCTGCAGGCTGGGGCAGAGCGGCCACGTAGGGGATGTGGAATGTCCCGCCTGTTGCTAACTCACTTAATCGTGGGGGTGGCCAGGCTCCAGGACAAAGCCCTGGTGGAGCGGAGGACAAGAGCCATTGGCAGTGCAGGCCCTTCCTGCCCTTTCTAGGCCCCAGATCTCAAACCTACCTCCCCACTGAGGACCTCAGGAGAGTGTCTCATCCCATCAGCCAGATCTCCAGCACCCCAAACTCGGCCATGGCTGCAGAGATGCTTCTTCCCAGGGTAGGAGGATTAGTCTGTTTTGCGTTGCTATCAAGGAATACCTGAGGCTGGATAATTTATCAAGAAAAAACGTTTATTTGGCTCACGGTTCTGCAGGCTGTAGAGGAAGCATGACACCAGCATTTGCATTTGGTGAGGCCTCAGGAGGCGAAGGGGGAGTGGGAGGGGTGGGGGCCGTGGCAGACTCTTTCAAACAGTCAGATCTCGCGTGAACTAATAGAGCAAGAGCTCACTCATTACCGCCAGGAGCGCACCAAGCCGTTCCTGAGGGATCCGCCCCGCGACCCAAACACTGCCTGCCAGGCCCCACCTCCAGCAGGAGGGATCACATTTCCACCTGGGATCTGGAAGTGTCAAACAAGCAAACATCCAGTGTCAGCGGGATTCTCTGTGCTAACCACCTGCTCAATGCTTAGCACTCAGCTCCAAGCTCTCCAGCTGAGTGGAATGGTTATGATTCAGGGCTCTTCCCTGGGCCAAGGGGCATGGGAGCAGCCTATGAGTCCTGGAGCCCCCAGCCACCCTGGAGTGGGCTGCTGAGCCCACCAGGCCTCCTGGCACTCTACAACACATGGGCCCGAGCAGGTAATGTGTGGACCGTGCTGGGCCTGAAGGACCTAAGTTCCGACACCAGCGTCACTGACGGTGCCGTCTTAGGTCAGTCTCCTCACCTGGAAAATGTGGCCATGACCGGACATGCTCTGAGGCTTAACGGTTTATAAATGCCTGGTGCAGGAAAGGTTCCACCGGCACAGACAGCACGGGCCCGCAGCTGGGGCTGAGCACTTAGGCCTGGCCTGGTATGTGGACACTCAGTCTCCCAGGCTGTGGCCGCCGGCTCACAAAGAGCCTGCCCCTCCGCAGGCAGGGCACAGGCAAGGCAGCTGTGAGGGCCGCCACTGGAGGGCGTGCTGGTCCCACTCCAGTCACCCCAAGGCCTGGCCACAGATAGCTCCGCAAGGCAGGCTTTCCTTACTGAAGAAGTGGAAAGGAGGTGAGTCCGTGTCTGGCCTCTCACAGGAGCCCCCAGCCCCAAAGCAGGGTTGGCGTGTGAGGCACAGGTAACTGCAGTGCAAGCGGGATCCCCTCGACAGAACAATTCAAATTAAGGGCAACTTCCTATCTCTTGCCTTCAGATGAAATCTGCTAAACAATGGCTGCATTTTCCAAAACCGATAGATCAGTTACTGTCCCACAATGTTTTTAATGCAAAAAATGGTTAAACACTGCTCCTCATCAGTCTCAATGGATCTCGATGCCAGAGGTAGGGAGGGCAGCATGGCCCCAGAATTCCTTAGCAAAATGAGCCGGAGCCCAGCCCTCAAGTGTGCAATTCGGGTAAGGGTGATCGCAGTACCCACTGGGAACATGCGACTGAGCTTTTCTCCCCTGCAAACTGCCTTCCAGGAACATTGGTCACCCCTCACCCCACAGGCCTAGAACCGGCCAGAAACACTGAGTTCTGGGGGACTGGTGTCCCTGTCCGAGCCTTAGAAAGGGTCACTCGGAATGTACAAAGGGACACAGAGGCCCTGCCCCGCCTCTGGAAGCTGCTGTCCTCCCCTGTCGCCAGTATAGCCCACCCCTTCCCACGCCACCGCCCATGCCTTCAGTGCCCCTTTATCTCCACACCAGCCACCCTCTTTATCCCCAGACTGTGCGGTGCCTGGGACTTGGTCCATGCTCAATAAAGCCTGACAGGTTCATTGGTCATTTGTGTGTCAACCTAAGGCTTGCAGGAGTCTCTGCTGGAATCTTCTGGAAGCTGCAGAACCCCCGCAACAAGGAAGGTCGGGGGAGTGAACAGAGTCCAAACACCGCAGGTTCGGACCTGCGAACCCCGCCTGGCCGTGTGCTTGCTTCAGCCCCCTGCAGGGAACGGCACTAGAGCAATGGCTGCGCTCTGACATCCGGGATCCTGCCCAGGCCCTCCTCCCATGGCCCCTCCGCAGCTCAGCAGAGGTGTGAGCTCCACGCCTGCAGACCCCACGCCTGTCCGACGCTGCCTGGGTTCGTTACTGCTCCGTCCTGGGCTGGGTTCTGGCTGGAGGTTCTGATCCCACGGGGCTGGTTGGGTCTCCCAAGTGCCCATTGTGCAGTGCAGGCTGACACCCAGCGCTGTCGAGAGCCTGGAGCACACCCACAAACATGGGACCCGGCGTTCCACAAGGACAATGCCATCCCCAGGTGACTGAGAAGCCTGCATAACGACGCCCAACGTCTTTACAGCTTCGTGTGGCCCACAGGGTCCCAGAAGGTGCAGCTGCAGAGGATGTAACCCCCAAGGGGAGCTCGAGTCCCATTTGAGAACTTCAGAGGAGCAGACTGGGATGAAAATAAGTGCGCTGAGCCGAGGGACTGAGGCCCTGCAGGCACGAGCTGCAACTCGCTTACCTGGTGTGCAGCCCTGAAGCCACAGGCTACACGGTTCGCTTCTCTAATTGGCGGCATTTGAATCCTTGCGCACATCTTGCAACAATAACTCACAGGGTAAAATATAAATAAGTGTGGGCAATTGTTTCTTTTCCGATTTCCTTCAATTCAGCATGAATCTGTTTCTAAGACTTCCAAAAGGGCTGTTCCTACACACCTCTTGTTTCTCCTCCTACACAGGCCGACACTCCAGAGAGAGGGCATTAGCTGTGTTAACTGAGCATGGTGCTGGGCCCTTTACTCCATCATCTTACTTTACAAGCACCCTGTGAGGACTCTCATCATGGTCATTTTACAAATGGGATAACAGGGGCTCAGGGAGGTTAGGTAGCTTCCCCCAGGGCTTACAGCCAGCTAGCAGTTTAACTCAGCGTCTGCAGACCCCAGAGCCTATGGCCCAGTTCCACAAATACCCGCAGCTTCAAGTCTCTAACTCCAACAGGGGGAGTCTGCTCTAAGAACCATCGTCTTGTTGCTTCTGATGGACATTCCCGCCATTAGCAGTAGATTGTACGTAAAGCAAATATGTGCGTACTGAACCAAAATTTCCAACTGAACTTTGCTGTGATTTTTTTAATGCATGAGTCCATTCCTGCACTGCTGTGGTAATTTATGAAGACTAGGTAATTTATTAAGAAAAGAGGTTTATTTGGCTCACGGTTCCACAGGCTGTACAGGAAGCATCTGCTCAACTTCTGGGGAGGCCTCAAGAAACTTACAACCATGGCAGACGCAGGCATATTTTACATGGCCCCAGCAGGAGCAAGAGAGAGATGGGGAAGGTGCTACATACGTTATTTTTATTTTTATTTTTTTGACGGAGTCTTGCTCTGTCACCCAGTCTGGAGTGTAGTGGTGCAATCTTGGCTCACTGCATCCTCAGCCTCCTGGGTTCAAGTGATTCTCCTGCCTCAGCCTCCCAAGTAGCTGAGATTATAGGTGCCTGCAACCATGCCTGGCTAATTTTTGTATTTTTAGTAGAGATGGGATTTCACCATGATGGTCAGGCTGGTCTTGAACTCCTGACCTCAGGTGATCTGCCTGCCTCAGCCTCCCGAAGTGCTGGGATTACAGGCGTGAGCCACCAAACCTAGCCTGGTGCTACCCACTTTTAAACAACCAGATCTCTCCTGAGAACTTTATCACAAGAACAGCACTAGGAGGATGGTGCTAAACTGTTAGAAACTGTCCCCATGATCCAATCACCTCCCAGCGGGCCCCACCTCCAGCATTGCATTAGGGATTACATTTCAACTTGAGATTTGGGTGGGGACACAGATCCAAACCCTATCAGGTTTAATGCATATTTGCTACTGTGTGATTTGCCCAAACTTGTATTTCTGGGAACATTGACCTGTATGTCATCCTACTGTTAAAAGCACTGCACCTCGAGAGAGAGGTCTCACGAGCTCAGCCCTGGCCGGGCACCAACTGTGTCCCTACAGTTGCTGGGGAGATCACACTGGTCTCCAGGGTCAGTTGTGACTTGAAAATTCCGTTTACACCCTTTTAAAAGAAGAGCAGACAGGCATTAAAAATAAAGATAACCACATATGTCACTCAGCTAGTTAGCATTTCACTGAGGTGCCCAGACCCTGGGTTAAAAATAAAGACATAGGACATCCAGCACACTTTTGTCAAGGGCATGTGAGGGCGTTGCTTTCTATTGCCTGCTCTTGTTGCTGTTCCATTTATGTAGCATCCCTGAAATTACAAAATGATAGAGATGGGGAACAGATGAGTGATTGCCAGGAGCTGGGGGTGGAGTAAGAATGGAAGTGAAAATGATAGCTGTGGCTGCAAAAGGGTGGACCGAGGCGTCTGTGTGAGGACGGGCTATTCTTTGTCCTGACTGAGGAGGTGGCTGCACGCATCTATACATGAGATGAAATTACATGGAACTAAATACTGGTATGCATGCACACACATGCTTGTTAACATATCTGAGCAAGGTCAATGGATCGTACAAGGCTAATTTCCTGTGATACGGTCCTACGTGTAGTTTTGCTAGATGTTGCCATTGGGGAAAACTTAGTGAAGGGTATGTGGGATCTCTGAATTTATTTCTTAAAACTGCATGTGGGCCAGGCACTGTGGCTCATGCTTATAATCCCAGCACTTTGGGAGGCTGAGGCGGGTGAATCATGAGGTCAGGAGATTGAGATCTTCCTGGCTAACACAGTGAAACCCCGTCTCTACTAGAAATACAAAAAATTAGCTGGGCGTGGTGGTGGGCGCCTGTAGTCCCAGCTACTCAGGAGGCTGAGGCAGGAGAATGGTGTGAACCCAGGAGGCGGAGCTTGCAGTGAGCCGAGATCGTGCCACTGCACTCCATTCTGGGCGATAGAGCGAGACTCTGTCCCAAAAAAAAAAAAAAACTGCATGTGAATCCACAATTATCTCAAAATTTAAAAGTTTCTAAAAGGGAAGGAGGAGTTAGAGCTGAATTCAGAGCAGAAAGATAATAAAGGTGGGTGGGAATAACAGCTCTGCTTAAGAATTATGATGTTGGCCGGGCACGGTGGCTCACGCCTGTAATCCCAGCACTTTGGGAAGCCGAGGCGGGCGGATCATGAGGTCAGGAGATCGAGACCATCCTGGCCAACATGGTGAAACCCTGTCTCTACTAAAAATACAAAAATTAGTCGGGTGTGGTGGCATGTGCCTGTAGTCCCAGCTACTCGGGAGGTTGAGGCAGAAGAATCACTGGAACCCGGGAGACGGATCTTGCAGTGAGCCGAGATGGCGCCACTGCACTCCAGCCTGTGGACAGAGCAAGACTCCATCTTAAAAAAAAAAAAAAAAAGAATTACGATATTGAGGCCGGGCACGGCGGCTCACACCTGCAATCCCAGCACTTTAGGAGGCCAAGGTGGGTGGATCACCTGAGGTCAGAAGTTCAAGACCAGCCTGGCCAATATGGTGAAACCCTGTTTCTACTAAAAATACAAAAATTAGCCAGACGTGGTGGTGGGTGCCTGTAATCCCAGCTACTCAAGGAGGCTGAGGCAGGAGAATCACTTGAACCGGGAAGGCAGACGTCACCGTGAGCCGAGATCGCGCCACAGCATTCTAGTCTAGGTGACAGAGTGAGACTCCATCTAAAAAAAAAAGAATTATGATGTTGAAAATGCTGAAGAGAAGACAGGTGGAGGAGAATGACCTTCAGATGAAGCCAAGAGGGGCAGGGACAGCAAGGCTGGCAGCAGTGTCCCAGGCTGTGCAGGGCATGGTGGCCAAGTCACCATGAGTGATGATCAGGCTCCCCAGGGTGCCAAGACATGGTCTGGAATCCAGGATTCCCTCACCACTTCAGTAGAACCGCTGAGCAGGGGCATGGGCTGCCTTGTAGGGCAGGAAATCCACACCCTTGGAAGTGTCCGAGTGGAGCTAGGATAGCCACGTGCCAGAACAGATGATCACACGGAGCTGGCACTCAGTGCGTGCTCGCTGTCCCGAGATTTCACTCTTTTCACTGAAGTCTATTCATTCTACACTGTTCTATTTATTTCCATCCCTTTTATTTGACACTTGATGTTTTTGATGATCAAAAGAAATTGCTGGCTGGACATGTCACCTGGAAGCCTGCTTTCCAACAGAAAGATGGCGTGTATCCAAGAAAGCGGGGTCGAGTCCCCTGAGCAGGCCCTGGCAGCAGCTGATCTCCTTCAGAGTTGTGCTTTTGACACTTTAATTACAGATTTAATCAGCTCATTACCTAAGTACCTCTCATTAGGACCTGTTATAGTCGGTGTTCATTGAAGCTGAGTCTTTGAAGATGAGTTTTCTGCAGGGATGAGGAGGGAGGGGTCGCAGCTGCTGCCCTGCTCGCTGATCGGCCGGGCTCCCAGACCCACCCGAGGGTCCAGGACAGCCACGGCTTACATGGGACAGCTGTCACTCCACAACGGGAGCATTTTACTTTGCAATGTTTAAAGTTTTGAGAAAACTGTTTTTCAAATTTTAATTAAAAAAAAAAAAGCCTGCTGAATGAACATATGCAAATTGACTCTCCTACCAGTTGAGATCAGTCCAAAGTTCCAAACTTTGAACTTTGAGTGGGGTATTTTGTTTTTCTGGTGATCTGTGTCAATCCTAGCTGCACGTTAGCATCTGAGAAGAAAATATCAGTGTCCTGCGCCATCCCAAAGGTTCTCTCTTTTTTTTTTTTTTTTTTTTTTGAGACCAACTCTTGCTCTTGTTCCCCAGCCTGGAGTGCGATAGTGCAATCTTGGCTCACTGCAACCTCTGCCTCCCAGTTTCAAGTGATTCTCCTGCCTCAGCACCTCCCCCTCCTGAGTATCTGGGATTATAGGCGCCTGCCACCACGCCCGGCTAATTTTTGTATTTTTAGTAGAGACGGGGTTTCACCATGTTGGCCAGGCTGGTCTAGAACTCCTCCTGACCTCAGGTGATCCACCCGCCTCGGCCTCCCGCAGTGCTAAGTGCTGGGATAACAGGCGTGACCCACCGTGCCTGGCCTTTTTTTTTTTTCCCCAGGATGGTCTCAAACTCCTGAGCTCAAGCAATCCTCCCGCTTCGGCCTCCCAAAGTGTTCAGTCTCCAACCCCAAAGGATCAGTGTATCGGGCCCAGGATCAGGCCCTGGCATCAGCATCTCCCACAAGCTTCTCAGTGACACTAATATGCTCCTAGGATTAGGAACCATGACTGTGTTCATTTCAAGAAAACGCAACACGCAGCAGTGCCTACCCCGGGTGGAAGCACGTGGCGGCCAGACTTAACTAGTGAGGATGACCAGGAGAGGGAAGCAGTGCTTCAAAATACACATGTGTTTAGACACAGCTGTGCAGATTCAAGTCCCACTTATGAATTGTAGATGGCCCCATTAAGAATAAGTGCTAAAAGGCACAAATCTGTGAGGCCATGTCAGGCACTGTCACTCCATTTCCTGCTGTGATCGGTCTACCCCTCGGAGCCTTCGATGGCTCCATTGACAGGCAGCACTCTGTGGTCCTGGAAAGGTCGCCTGGGGTTAGTCAGAGCAGATGCGGCTGATGACAGGCTCTTCCTGCAGGGCCCAAGACTCACAGTGCCCTTGAATCTCTGGGGGCTGCTCTTCCTCCAGGACCACCATGTCACAGTTTTTGCATATCATGTGGCGGAGAGGCTGCAGATGCCGCCAGTGGCTGAGGCCACACCCAGGGAAAGTGACCCACTCATGGGTTGCTGGAAGGCCTTGGAGAGCTGTCCAGGCTAGAAGACCCCAGTGGCCATGCTGTGCCATCCTCACTTGGTGAGGATGCTCAGGGTCTGCATGGAAAAGCCAGGTCGCCCAGGTAACTAGGTGATGCTGCACTTGCTTTCCCCGGTCCCACAGGGACTCGGGCTGTGCACAGGTGGTCACCCAAGATGTGCCGTGATATACACGCTCTTTGATTGATCTCATGTGTAGAATGGGTAGGTGCCTCTGCTCCAGCCACACCCCCTTCAACCTGACTCATTACCTCTTTAGAAGGACGTGAGAGGTGGAATTCCCACCAGACACATGAGCCACTGAGAAACAACTGCTGGCACCTCGCCCAGCCCTCATACCCAAGCCCTATCTGCCCACCCCCAGCCCCAGCCCACCCCCGTCCCCCATCTTCCAGAACTGCCTGGGTACAGTCCCAGCAAAGTTGGGGAGCATCCCTGACATCCATTGCGGCTCAGAGACTGGGACATGGGCCACCATGCAGCCTGGGATGGTCCCCTTCTCAGATTTTCCTATTTGCATCTCAGGGCCATGCTTGTCTGTTCTGACTGCATGGTTCCTACCGAGCCAGCATCTGTAAGGGGCTGTGGTACACAGCCTTGCCCCATGTAGCTGTCTGCATCACAGCCACCTACCTGCATCCTTCAGATTCCTGAGCCAGCTCCTGCTTTCCCCGAGGGACAGGAGCAGGGGCTGTTCCATGCACACCTGCCTGATCTCACCTCCACAGATTCGCTAGGACTCTGTGGGCCTCCGTTCCACACATGATGCATCAGGTCAGGGCCTGGTGACCCAACAGTAGCACACTCCCTCCACTGCACAAACAAAAACTGAGGCTCAGAGAAGCCACACAGCTTGTCCAAAGGCTCTAGCTGGTAGGGAGGACCTGGGGCTCAGAGGGCAGTTCTCTGACCTCCATCCACCGTAAGGACCGCTCAGTGGTCACACACTGCCCACTGTCACCTTCTCATGACATGGGGATTTGAATGAGATCATGTGTGTGAAAGCCGGAGCACAGCAGCCATGACACGCTCTGTGAATATCAGCTCCTGCTAGGGATCTTTCTTTGAGACAGAGTGGGACACTGTCTCAAAAAAAAAAAAAAAAAGGCTAGGCGCGATGGGTCACGCCTGTAATCCCAGCAATTTGGGAGGCCGAGGTAGGCAGATTACTTGAGGCTAGGAGTAGCAGATTACTTGAGACTAGCCTGGCCAACATGGTGAAACCCTGTCTCTACTAAAAATACAGAAATTATCCAGGCGTGGTGGTGCACGCCTGTAATCCCAGCCGAGGCAAGGAGAATCTCTTGAACCTGGGAGGTGGAGGTTGCAGTGAGCTGAGATCACACCACTGCACTCCAGCCTGGGTGACAGAGCAAGACTCCGTCTCAAAAAAATTAATTAATTAATAAAAATAAAAACAAAACAATTTAAAAAGGCCTTCTACTTTTAAATTTTTTAAGGGTTTCTAAATGAGAGAGTCCTAATTGTAGAATATATAGAAAACAAGGGAAAAGAATCAAGAAGGAAATGAATGGCACATGGAATCCCCAAGCCCCGGGTTTCTCCTTGGCGCAGATCTTCGGTTATGTTCCTCTCTGCAGGGTCAGGATTCACCCTGCCCTCTGCATCTTCACTCAGTGCTTCTGCAGCTGCGTGGTGTCCCCATATCACAGACTAGTTCAACACTTCCCCATGGTGGACATTCAGGCTCCTTACCATTTTTTGTGGTTATGGATGAGGCTTCGGCAAATATCCCTTGACATCATTTTTGTTTTTGTTTTTTTGTTTGGTTGGTTTTTGAGACACAGTCTCCCTCTGTTGCCCAGGATGGAGTGCAGTGACGCGGTCTCGGCTCACTGCAACCTCTGCTTCCCGGGTTCAAGAGATTTGCCTGCCTCAGCCTCCTGAGTAGCTGGGGCTACAGGCATGCACCACCACGCCCAGCTAATTTTTTTGAATTTTTACAAGAAATAGAGACAGGGTTTCACCATCTTGGCCAGGCTTGTCTTGAACTCCTGACCTTAAATGATCTGCCCACCTTGGCCTCCCAAAGTGCTGGGATTATAGGCATGAGCCACCATGCCTGAGGGCTAAAAGTGCTAGTTACCTGCACCCTCACCAGCCACAGCCCCACAGGCCTGCACTCCCCGAGCTGACGCCAGCCACAAAGTGGTGGGCTGGTGACGTGAACCCCAGGGCGCTGCAGCCATGAGGAGGTCCAGCACCCAGCATTCAGGACGGGATGGAAACGTTCCTGGACAACACCTTGGTCACCATCAGGTAGCTCAGGACAACCTGCTCGGTGCCCATCTGTCATAAGATGCCAGAAAGGAGGCTCTCAGTGACTGTCTGGCCACTGTCCTTACTAGGAAAAGCAGCCTCCTCTCTAAATCATCGATGCGTTTCCTACTTGCACTTCCTACCTGCTGGAGGCCCGTCCTGGATGTGGCTCCGAGTTCCCTCCTCTGTTCGGGTTTTGGGATCTCGCTGGTCCTACCATTGTCATTGGAAGCAGATGGAGGGTAATTTTCTTTGTGCTGCTATTGCTAATTTCCCCAGCTCAGAAGCCTCAGTGTTAACAGTCTCTGCAGCCCACTGTGGCCTGGTGAGTGGGAAGATAGGTGGTGTCACCCAGGTTCTGGAGCTGCTCACGATCCCAAGTGCCAGAGCCACCACAACCAGTCACCATCAGGGCCCCTGACACACGCCCACAGGTGACCAGGAATCAGGTCACTGCAACCTCCACCTCTGGGGTTCAAGTGATTCTCGTGCCTCAGCCTCCTGAGTAGTTAGCTGGGACTACAGGCGTGCACCACTATGCCTTGCTAATTTTTGTGTTTTTAGTAGAGGCAGGATTTTGCCATGTTGGCCAGGCTGGTGTCGAACTCCTGACCTCAAGTGATCCACCTGCCTTGGTCTCCCAAAGTGCTGGGATTACAGGTGTGAGCCACCATGCCTGGCTCACCTCCTCTTTAAATGACATCAGAAAGCCGACTTTCTGGAGGCATAGGGTGGGAGGAAGTGTGTGGATGCATCTGCCACGCACCCTGGCATGGGGGGGCTCACCGATGACAGCTGCAATTGATATTCTCCCTGGCTCTCAGGTCCCCAGATGCACCCTCTCTCCACCCTTGCCTGGGACCACCTCAGCCTGGTGAATTCCTATTCAACCCTCTGGTGGGCTGCTTCCTCTAGGAGGCCCTCTCTGATGGCCTACACATGTGCTTTCAGAGACATGGTGTCTGCCTCAGCCAGCACATGTTCAGCTCCAGCATGAGGCCCAAGCCTTCCTGGGGTGGGGGCTGTGTCTGCACCAGGACTTGGTGTAGTGTCTAATCAGGATAGTGCTTGCCACAAAGCTGACGCTTGACAAATTGTGCTTGAACAATTAAATGTCTTAATTTAGCTTATAGAAATAATGGATTTTTGTAACAGCTACCAGATGACCCTACACACACACGTGCACAAACACACATACCTACAAATGTTAAAAGGGCAAAAACCCCCAAAAAACCAAAACAAAGGCAACGGGGGGCCCGAAACCAACCCAACCCAAAGTCAACCAACAACCGCCCCACGCCTTTGCTGTGCTAGTTCTGGAGACCAAGCAGAGAGGCCTGGGCCCCAGGCAGCCCATCTCTAGAAAACCAGTTGCTCGCCTAGGAAGCTGACACAGGCAGAACACGGTATGTTCGGACAAGGAGGGTGTTTGCGTCCTTCCCCTGCAGTGGGAAAGGAGTTTGAGTAAGATAAAGAAACAGACGTGCTGGAGGCCCTTCCCCACACCTGCGATGTGTCCCACAGGTCCTACGCTCCAGAGACTGGGGAGCCGCCATGCACTGGAGGAGCCCCAAGAGGCACAACGCAGGCCCTGTGGGACCCGGGGCATGAGAACCGATGTCACTGAACCCACAGCAACATTAGGATGAATCCCATAGGTGAGTCGATAGTATGGAATCATGTGAATTTTCTAGGGTAGATCATTTGGTCAGTCAGGTGTTAATGTCACGGGGCGTGGCGGGGAAGGCATAGGAGATTTCTGTACTAACTTTGCAACTGTTTTGCAGGTCTAAAATTATTTCAAAATAAAAGATTGTTAAAAATAAATAGATGTGGCCGACAGGTCGCCAGTCTTAGCCAGTTTGCTTTGCAGCTGATTCCCTTTGAAGGCCCTCGAGCCGTCATCAGAGTCACCAGGGAAAGAAGGAAATAACGACCGAGGAGCCAGGCAGGGCAGAGCAGGAGAAGCCAGGCAAGGGCTGGAGGGCGAGGAGGATGTGCAAGTGGAGACCCCTGCAGCCAGGCGGCAGGACGGGTGGGCGGTCTGTGGGCTGTGCCCATGAGCAGTTTCCAGAGTGACTGAGTGTGGGCTCTTCCAGGAATGCAGCTGAGGCCTCCCAGCAGCTGAAGGGAGGTCATCAGGGTCCGCTGGAGGCCTAGATGAATCATAGCGTCCTGGGAGGAGGACTGGGACCAGCAGGGCTTCAGCCAGGACAGATTCGATGCCCCATGTCACCAGGTAAAGTTTCAGCTAAGTGGCATGCAGGAGGGATACCCTGTGCCACCCCCCCGTGCCCTGCCCTGAGCACACGCTCCATCCTGATCACCCCACAGACCCCAGCCCAGGGCAAGGCCCAGCAGAGCAAGGGGGTCTGCTCTTCCAGTTGCCCGCAATAAACATGAGCGCCAAGTCTAAAGGTTTGCCATTTTAAAGCTATGCCAACATGGCACCTGGGAAAGTGTCATCAGAGTCCAGTCCTTCCGTGCCCTGCCCTCCTGGGAAGGCTGAAGCCAAATGACGCAAGACCAGGATGCCCACCATGGCCAGTCCCAGGGCCCAGCCGGAAGGGATGGGAGGGGTCTGCAGCTTAGAAGAGTAATTCTGACAACTCTGAGGAGGTGGGAGAAGAAAGGGAAGGAATCAGGCCCAGGAGGCTGTGGTGCTGCAGCTATGGGCAGAGCCCAGAGAACAGGAGGAAAAGCAGCAGGGATGTGGGACAGGAGGGACAGGCACAAAGGCATCTTGCAGACAGAACCACAGTCCCCGAAGCATCCTACTCCCTCCCCAGACCCTGTGGTCACACCACATGACGAAGGGGTTTAAGGTTGCCAATCAGCCCATCTTGAGATGGAGACACCATCCTGGATTATTGGGGTTGGGTGATGTGGTCACAGGGTCCTTGGAAGTGACCATGGGTGCAGAAGGGTTGGTGTAGCGACGCGACCTGAGGAGTACTCCACCAAGGAGCGGCTGAGCTGATGACCGCTGTGGCCTGCCCATGCCTTGACCTTAGCGCTCAGACCCATTCTGGGCCTCCGACTTCCTCCACTAGAGAATAAGCCTGAGTCACGGGCACTGAGTTGGTGGAGATTTTTCACAGCAGCCACGGGAAACAAGCCCAGAGGCCACGGCTGCGGCTCTATCCAGGGCCCCGGTGGCTGCAGGCCGCCGGGACCCTGCAGGTGAGTCCTGCCACTTCCTTGATGGTGGTGGGTCCTGGATGGGCTCAGGGACTGGAGATGCCTGCAGGGCCTGGCACATGGGGTACCCAGTCTGGTCCTGGGCCTCTGAAGAGATGGGGTGGGTTTGTTTGAACGTAGACAAGGTGGGGGTAGCCAGGCCAATGTGGACAGCCAGCCAGGAGTGCGGAGGAGGAGGAAGGGCTACAGCGTGCAGTGACCGGTGGTGTCCTGAAAAGGTGATGGAAGCTGCGGGAACAGATAGGACCTCAAGGGAGAGCCTGAGAGGCCGGAGGATGGGGGCAGGCGAGAAGCTGGGAGCCCAGCCCCTGCACGGGGAAGCAGACAGCAGAGCCCGGGCCACAAAGGGAGGTGTTTCAGGACAGCAGAGCAATAGGGTGCTGAGGAGGTCCCGAGGCGCCAAGGACATGTGGTAACAGCTGCAAAGAGCAGTGGTGTTTGGGTTTCATTTGCTTTGCTTTGCTTAGGACAAAGGAAAGCTGTGCATGTCTACAGGTCACCAGGAAGGGGGAGCTGTGGAAGGCGTTGAGGGGCGGCTGGGTAGGAAGGGAATCTCAGAAGGAGGGACAGACCCTGAAGGTCATAAGGGGTCACCTCACCTGTCATAACCTTGCGGCTCAACCTGAGGGGACGGTGGGTGTGGAGCCCCTTCCCAGGGCCCTGCCTCTAGCCCTCACTTCCCCACTGGGCTGAGCCTTCTTGCCTTTTGAGGCATGGAAACTTGTCTGAAATCATCCCACGTTCTCCCCACACTGCTGTTTCTAGAATGAGTCTCATGTGCTAGGTCCCTTGGACCAAAAGCCTCTGAGCGATCATGACAACTGTTTTCTTTTAAAAAAAGAAAAATTTTTAAAAATAAAACAGCTGTTGCCTGACTTTTAAGATGGATGTTTCTGCTTTGGGTCTGATAAGTCTAATGCACAGACGGTTCTTAAAAAAGAAATATGAATGTCCCTCTCCTGCATAGAAGATGCTCAGCCTCACTCATCAGCAGATGCAGTTCACACAACACCAGACACTGCGTTCGCCCTCAGAGTGGCCAGAACCCGTGGGTGTGGCAACGTGGTGGGAACACAGAAAGCATGGCCCAGGGAGGGGAGCTGAGCCACAGATTGCCTGTGCACAAAGGAGCGTTCATGTGGCCAGGCTGTCACGGCAACACTGCTGTGACATCAAGCAACTGACAGCCACGTGTCCACTAATAGGGGCCACGTGAGCAGGCTGTGGCGCTTCCACTCCATAGAGTCCAAGCAGCTGCAAACAAATACAGAAGTGAGGACGGATTTGCCAAGTTCACTGTGTAGATTACTAAATGAAGAAAGCAAGGCGCAGAACAGTCAAATAGTGTGCTCTTTTGTAAGAAAGTGGTGCAATAAGAAAACATGTGTCTATATCTATCTATCTTGGCACTGGCTTTGCATAAGAAATACTGGAATGATATGCAAGGTTCTAATAAAAATGGCTAAGGGATAGGAAGAAACCAGCTGAGAGAGCCAAGGGGGCCTGTGCTGTTTCTGGGTGTACCTTTCCATGTGCTGTTCACTTTCTAACCATCTAATATCTTACACACTCAAAATGGAATCATTTTGGAAGTCAAAGCTGATCACTGATAGCTCTCTCTCTCTCTCTCTCTCTCCTTGGTATTTACTGAGGATCACTAAACCGAGTATTTGTCTTGCCCCATCCCAGACATTCAAGAGGAAGGGTCAGGCCAGGGCAGTTCCTGGGCAGCTCCTGGAGTGGCCACTGCACATTTACGGAGAGGGGGAAAGGGAAGGGAGAGCTGACCTCAAGATAAGGAGCTTCTTGGGAAATGAAATGGAGACTCTGGAAGAGGGAAAGAGGGAAAGAGCATCAGAGCCTCCCGAAGAGGTTGGGCTTGATGTCCTTCCCGCACCTCTAGCCCATACCCAGGCCTTGTGGGACCCCATCTCCCATCCAGCAGGGAGGTGTGGACAGAGCAGGAGAGTAGAGCACAGAGCCAGGCTAGCCCTTCACCCAGGATCTTTGAGAATTTAGCACAAGGGCCCCTCTCTTTGGTCTCAGAGCCTGTCCCTGAATATCAGAGCATCTCTTTTTTGAAGTTCAAAGGCACAATTCTGACACTTGGTTTCTGATGTGAAAATATCCCACTCTACAGACCGGCTCTGCATTTGATGTCAGCCCTTGCAGGGGTCAGGACGTGGTCTGTGTGACTGCAGAGGTGCCAGCTGTAAAGTCTCACCCTTGGCCACTTCTCTCTTCTCTGATGGCAGCCATCTGGCACTGCGCACTTACAGAGGGAAGGATGGGGCTGACCCACAAGGCTCCTGAGTTGCTGAAATCATGGTGAATCCATCCTCCACCCTGAACTCAGCCCTTTCATCTGTCTCTTGGATATGCATCATGGCCCTAATCAATGTAAATCAGTCTGGGCATGACTTTTTGGCTGCTCATTGGAATCATGATTGATTATATTTTTTCAATAACTCATCAAAGGACCTTCGGTTTTATTCAAAGACTTCAGAATCTTCTATGGGGTGAAGTTAAATCATTGCCAGCCTGGAGGGAAGTCTCCAGTGGTATACCATAGGGCTCTGCCATGTCAAATATTTCTATAATTTAGATAAAGACATCAATGCATAAATATCGCATCTACTGATTACCCAAAGCTGAGCAGAACAGGTAGATACAACAGGTGGCAGAATTGAGGTCATGGTCACCTCAAGGGGAGGGATTAGTGCACCAACATCAGTGAGCTCTGGCTCAACCCAAGTAACTGTAAAACCTCATGTATAGAAACCAGAGATCGATTGCACTTGGCCAAAGATCATTTTCAGGGTGACGGGTTCTTCCAGAAGTATGGCGTGGCTGCGACAAAAATGAATACACAGTTGCCTACATGGGTGGACACACGGGACCCCACGGCACCAGCCCAGAGAGAGTCCAGATGAGGTGGCTGGCACATCTTGGGAGCATGCGGGAGCCACCAAAGGACACAGAGCCATGAATCCTGGAGAAGACTTGGGAGGACGTAGCATGCTCTCGGGACTCAGGGGCTAGAATTGCTTCTGGGCCCTCCCAGGACACGTGGGCAGAAGCATCCCCTGCAAGGGAGGAAGGGCTCTCTTCAATTACAGACTTGGTCACTACCAGACTTGGGAATTATCCATCAGTAAAAACATTCACATTGCATCAACCAAGTAAATTGCAAAAGAGCTGCGTTTTAGGCTTTACATTTCCAAAGCCCTAGAACTTTTTGTTCAAATTAAATCATATCTAGAAGCCAGGTAAGGTTTATAAACCGGGTAAGAGTGGAGTTCTTCTTCTTGAAACAGCAGTGGGGGCCTAGAAGCCCTGTGCATGGGTGCCCCCACCTGTGACTTCCCTAAGGCCTCGGGGGAGCACAGCCCGAAAGGCACTGTGACAGAAGGGCCGTGATCCCGGTGTGGGCTTACTCCTTATTTCTCTCAGGTGAACTCAATGTGTCTATAATCTAAAGCTGCCATGTATGATGGGACACATCAGATGACACCCAAAGGCCTTGGGAGAGAGAGCCGACCTGGGAGGAGACCGGGATAGCACAAAGGAGCTCTTACCAAGCCCTGGGGAGAGTCCACTATGCCCTAATAAGCTCCTGACGGATCTTGTAAGGAAGTTTAGACTTAAATGTATGATGCAGAATTGCTGTCATTCTGCCCCACGACGCCCCCTCTACCCGGTGGGCAGTGGACACCTCACACAGGAGCTCTCAACACCTTTGGCCCCAACTGCCTAAAATCGCCTGCTTCCTTCTGTTTAGTTCTGTTAATTTATTCAATAAACACTCACTGACCAGGTGCGTGCTTGGCCCTGCTATATAGCAGTGAACAAGGCAGAGGAGGTCCTGCCGTCCTGGGGCTCACACTCTAGAGACCACCCTCACAGACACAAATAGGCATGTCAGGTGATGACCAAAGGCCTCAGGACAGAGAGCTGACCTGAGAGGGAGGCCAGGATAGCACAAAGGAGCTCTGAAACAGAAAGAAAGGAAGGAAGAGCAGGAAGAGAGGAAGGGAGGAAGAGGAAGGGAAGAAGGAGGTAGGGAGGGAGGGTAAGCAAGCATTTGAAAAATCCTTATCCCAATGTATGCCCACACATGAGCTACTGCCAACACAGACCTTGGAGGGCACTTGCCCTGCTGCCGGACGGAGGAGCAGGCTGCACTCACTGCTGACCTGGGGATCCCATGAGGAACAGCAGGACATCTGCTTATCTTTTTTGTTAGTGCTCTTCTATGTATCTTTAAAAGAAGTACCAGACACATTTTGTTTCTGTTAGAAAACATGGTTGCGTTTCATTTCTCTCTGCTAGTCAAGAACAAAAGAACGTCCATCTTCTGGCAGAAATGTTGGTGCGGAATGCCCCGGGCCGTATTGACAGAACCAAGGGCCTGAGGAGGAGGCTGCAGATGGGGAAAGGTTCAATATCATGGGTGTTATTCCCATAATATTCTAACAATATTATCCACTCAATGTCATGCCAACTTTTAACAGAATAAACTTAAAAGCTTTTAAAGAAAAAATTAGCTCTTAGAGAATACAAACAGCTAAGGATGAGAGTGACAGCCCTGTGAACCCACTTACCCATGTCAAGTGTAATTTCTAACAGTTAGAAAAGCAGCCTTTACTATGATCGAGTTGGATAATTGAAAAGGTCCCGGTGGGGTGCTTTCAAGATTTCTCCAGCTCCTGATATTCCTGAACTCCCACAGTTCAAATTTATTTGTCTTGAAGATTTTTCACTCTTTAAGCCTGTCTTTGTAAAGCTACTGTCTCCCGCCATGCGGAGCGGCCCCTAGCACTGAAACTCACACTGCCTGGAGGAGAAACTGGGAATGGGCAGAGTCAGTGAGGCCGGATCAGGAGGAGCCCAGGGCAGCGCTGCACAGTGCCGGAAGCAGGTGAGTGGCCCCATGCCCTCTCCTTCTGTCGCCCAGCCTCAGGGACAGTACTAGCTGCTTCCAGATGTCCAAAAGGCATTCCCCTCAGCTCACTTCTGCTTGGAGACCTCATTTCTGTGGACGAGCCTCTGCTAGTGTGTAAGACTGTCAGAGTCAAGCTATGTGGATAAACACCTACCCTGTTTCCTCAGAAAGACCTAGAAATGCCTGGTTTTGTCAGCCTGGTGTGGAGACAGGTGAGGTGCAATTCCCATCCAGCTCTGCCACTGCCATCTCAAGTCCTTAGGGTGCTCGGCCTCAGTTCCCTAACCCATTCACCTGCATCCTGAGGTTCTAGTAGGATCACAGGCATTAGAGCAATCTGAAAATTACAAAACTCTTTATAAGCAACTAAGAGCTGGGAAGATACCAGAATAAGCAATGTTTATATTTCAGCCAATGCTATTGAAATGTTTAGGAAGAGCTGGACACAGTGGCTCCTGCCTGTAATCCCAGCATTTTGGGAAGCTGAGGTGAGTGGATCACTTGAGGTTAGGAGTTCGAGACCAGCCTGGCCAACACAGAGAAACCCTGTCTCTACTAAAAACACAAAAATGAACCGTGGTGGCACGGGCCTTTAATCCCAGCTATTCAGGAGGCTGAGGC
>NW_012119066.1:137644-173713 GCF_000951035.1 Colobus angolensis palliatus | reverse complement strand
TGAGCCAAGATTGTGCCGCTGCACTCCAGCCTGGGCAAGAATGAGACACAATCTCAAAAAAAAAAGTCTGAGAATGAAAGTTTTAAATATTGCTATCATATCATGGTTTGTTTCTCACCTGACTCGAGCTGGGTAATTTGGGAGAGTGGTGGTGGACATAACCCTGAGAAAGCCCCCTCCCCTCCGGCACTGCTTGTGAGTGCCCAGTATCTGCAGGACTCTGGACTCACTCAGCAAGCCCATCTGGCTCTCAGCTTGCTCAGCCTCTATCAGTGATCGAGCTGACACTTCACCTCCAGGTGCACTGTTTAATTTCTTTCAGAACCCAGATGAGGAAGATGGAGGCTATTAGGCCCCTGGAAAATTCTACCACTTAGAGCACTGGTCAGAAGCATGGAGAGAGAACGCAGAGCATGGATGATGCAGACCCAAGAGAACTACCCCGCTACCCCGTGTGTGGACCTCAGTATGCTGGCATTTTCTTCTCCCTTTATCCCTCCCTTATTTCTAAACATTTTGTTGAAGTATAACATGGCAGAAAAGTGCACATGTACATGACCAGCTTGATGAATCTTCACAGAACCATCACCAACACCAAGACCTAAAAATGCACCAGCCCCCAGAGCCCTCCCAACTCCCCCCCAGTCACTATGCCTCCCATGGAATACACATTCCTCAGACTTCTGGCTTCACGCATTTGACATGGATAGGGCTGTAGCTTGGTGTCCTGTGAATGTACTAGGCCAAGTGGGCTGTTTTGAGTTGTGTAGCTGGCTTCCAACTTCTAGACTTGGGCTAGAAAACTTAGGGTTCAGGGCACGAGCTACTTTAACTTTGTGGGTGATGCTACTTGTAGGGGCTGTGTCCACAGGTGGGTTTCTGCACAGCCAGGAATGTAAGAAAAGTTTGGGCCTTATGTGATGCTGCCTGGGCCTCAGCAAAGGCACAAGGGCATTTGCATGAGCCCAAGAGAGAGTGGACCTTGAAAGTGGACCTTGACCTTGAACCACAATTAGCATAGGCATGTGGCAGCAGGAGCCTGAGTACACACAAGTAAATGTCAGTGCAGCTATCAAGGCAGAAGGCAGTGGGTGCAACGGAGCCAAGAGTCAAGGACACAATTTAGGGAGAAGAGAGTCTTTGCACTGGGAGTAGAACAGAATTTGGGGCTTTTAAACCTGGCAGCTTCCATGTGGTGTTGAACCTGCAAGTGCACAGAAGTCAAGAATTGAGGTTTGGGAACGTCTGCCTAGATTTCAGAAAATGTATGGAAATGCCTGGATGTCCAGGTAGAAGTTTGCTGCAGGTGGGGCAGTGGGGGGTGTCTCTCACAGAGAACCTCCGCTAGGGCAATGTGGAAGAGAAATTTGGGGTTGGAACCCCACACAGAATCCCTACTGGGGCACTGCCTAGTGGAGCTGTGAGAAGACAGTCCCCATCCTCCAGACCCCAGAATGGTAGATCCACTGACGACTTGCACCATGTGCCTGGAAAAGCTGCAGACACTCAATGCCAGCCCATGAAAGCATCCAGGAGGGAGGATGTACCCTGCAAAACCACAGAGATGGAGCTACCCAAGACCATGGGAACCCAACTCTTGCATCGCATGACATGAAGTCAAAGGACATAATTTTGGAGCTTTAAGACTTGACTGCCCTACTGGATTTTAGACTTGCATGGGGGTCTGTAGCCCCTTTGTTTTGGCCAATTTCTCCCATTTGGAATGGCTTATTTACCCAATGCCTGTACCCTCACTATATCTAGGAAGTAAGTAACCTGCCTTTGATTTTACAGGCTCATAGGTGGAAGTGACTTGTCTTGTCTCAGATGAGACTTTTGGACTGTGGACTTTTGAGTTAACGCTGAAATGAGTTAAGACTTTGGGGCTGTTGGGAAGGCATGACTGGTTTTGAAATGTGAGGATGTGAGATTTGGGGCACTGGAAGCTCATCTTGAATTCCTATATATTGTTGGAGAAACCAGTGGGAGGTAATTGAATCATGGGGACAAGTCTTTCCTGTGCTGTTCTCATGATAGTAAATAAGTTTCACGAGATCTGATGGTTTTAAAAAGAGGAGTTCCCCTGCACAAGCTCTCTCTGCCTGCTGCCATTCATGTAAGACATGACTTGCTCTTCCTTGCCTTCCACCATGAGTGTGAGGCTTCCCCAACCACATGGAACTACAAGCCCAATTAAAGCTCTTTCTTTTGCAAATTGCCCAGTCTCGGGTATGTCTATCAGCAGTGTGAAAATGGACTAATACACCTGCACTGGCTACAACTTCTAGTAAAATGCTGAATGTAAGGGGATAACTCTGGCCATTCTTACCTTGTTCCCAAAGAAGGTTTCCAATATTTCAGCATTGAGTATGGTGCTTGCTATTGTGTTTGGGGGTAGATATCCTTCATCAAAATCAGAAAGTCTCCTTCTAGCCAGTGTTCTAAGAGATTTTTCTTGCCAATTTTTTAAGTCTTAAAAAGATGCTAGTTTTTATTAATATTTTCTGTATCTATGGGGATGACGATGATTTTCCCCATTAGTTCGTACTATGAATTACATTAATTTCCTAATGTTAATTAAAACCACCTAGCATTTCTGGAATAAACCAATATGGACATGAGGTACTGTCCTTTTTATATATTCTTGGGTTCCATTTGTTAGCATTTTGTTTAGGATTTTTGCATTTCTGATGAGTGAGACCAGACTATAAATATCCTTTCTCAAATGTCCTTACCAGGCTTTGAAATGAAAAGTCATACTGGCCTTACGAGTTTGGGAATTTTTTTTTAACGTGTTCTTGGGGATGCATTAGTTTTCTATTGCTGCCATAACAAATTACCATAAACTTGGTGGCTTAAAGTAATACAAATGTTTAGGAACAGCCGGGCGTGGTGGCTCACATCTGTAATCTCAGTACTTTGGGAGGCCAGGGCAGACGGATCGCTTGAACTCAAGAGTTCAAGACAAGCCTGGGCACCATGGTGAAACCCTGTCTCTACAAAAAATGTAAAAATTAGCCAGTTAGGTGTGGGTTTCCACCTGGGACTCCAGCTACTTGGGTAGCTGAGGTGAGAGGACTGCTTGAGCCTGAGAGGCAGAGGTTGCAGTGAGCCATGATTGTGCCACTACACTCCAGCTCAGGCAACAGAGCAAGACCCTGTCTCAAAACACACACACACACACATATTTATCTTATGGTTTTGGAATTTAGAAATCTGACTCACGCCTCACTGGGCTAAAGTCCAGTTGTCAGCAGGGCTGTGCTCTTTCTGGAGGCTCTGGGGGCATCCTTTTCTTTGGTCCTCCCAGCTCCAGAGGCAACGTCCACCACTTGGCTTGTGGAAGGAGCCCTTCCTCCACCCTCAAAGCCAGCAGCATTGTAACTCTTTGACCTGGCTTCAGCTGTCACATCTCCCTCCAGCTCACAACCAGAAAAGGTTCTGAGCTTTCAAGGACCCAACCACACCTAGACAGTCCAGGATCATTTTTCTATCTCAAGGTCTGCAGCCTTAACCACATCTGTGAAGTTCCGTTTGCCAAGAAGGGGAACATATTCACAGGTCCAAGAATAAGGCTGTGGATGTCTCTCGGGGTCGTTATTTGCCGACCACAGGGAGAGTTTGTGAAAAGACGGGCTTTCTTTAAATGTCTCAAGTGATTCGCAAATAAAGTTATCTCAGCCTGACCTTCATGAAAACTTTAATTATACCTTGTCTTTTATTTTTCAGACAGAGTCTCACTCTGTTATCCAGGCTGGAGTGCAGTGGCATGATCTCGGCTCACCACAGTGGCCTCTGCCTCCCAGGTTCAAGCAATTCTCGTACCTCAGCCTCTGAGTAGCTGAGATTACAGGCATGTACCATTACACCCGGTTCATTTTTTATATTTTTAGTAGAGACGGGGTTTTGCCATGTTGGCCAGGCTGGTCTCGAATTCCTGGCGTGAAGTGAACCACCCCCCTCAGCCTCTCCAAGTGCTGGGATTACAGGCATGAGCCACCACAGCTGGCCTGCATTGTCTTTGTTGTGAGATTTTCTATTAATTCTTACATTAACACATTAATTTTCTACACAAATTTGTCATTTCCTCTGTATTTTCATATGTATTGAGAAGGTTTTAATGTCTACCACATTTGTAGTGATATCCTCTTTTTTATTCCATTTTTTTACTTTTGAAGAAAAAAACAGGTTTGCCAAGGTATTTACATACCATAAACAATATTTTGGCTGGGCGCAGTGGCTCACACCTGTAGTCCCAAAACTTTGGGAGGCCGAGGCAGGCAGATCACGAGGTCAGGAGTTCAAGACCAGCCTGACCAATATGGTGAAACCCTGTCTCTACTAAAAATACAAAAATCAGCTGGGTGTGGTGGCACGCACCTGTAGCCCCAACTATTCAGGAGGTTGAGACAGGAGAATCGCTTGAATCCAGGAGGTGGAGGTTGCAGTGAACCGAGATGATGCCACTACACTCCAGCCTGGGCAACAGAGCAGGTCTCTGTCTCAAAAAAAAAAAAAAAAAGATGAGTGCACAGTTCTGAGTCTTTACAAATGTATGTAGCCATGTGACCACCACAATAAACACATGGGATGGAACGTTCTACCACCCCAAAAGGTTTCATGTGCACTTTGAAATCAACCTGTGAAGACTGGCAACCACAGCTTTTCATTTTTTGAGGCAGATTCTCACTGTCACCCACGCTGGGGTGCAGTGGCACAATCTTGGCTAACTGCAACCTTGGTCTCCCAGGTTCAAGCAATTCTTCCGCCTCAGCCTCCCAGGTAGCTAAGGCTACAAGCACACGCCACCATGCCGGCCTAATTTTTGTATTTTTACTAGAGACGGGGTTTCATCACACTGGCCAGGCTGGTCTTGAATACCCGACCTCAGGTGATCGCCCACCTTGCCTCCCAAAGTGCTGGGATTACAAGCGTGAGCCACCGTGCCCAGCACAACCAGTTTTGTCCCTGTAGTTGTGTTTTGGAAAAAATGTCACATAAACGAAGTCATGCTGTATGGAGCCTTCTGCGTCTGGCTTGAGAGCATAATATGATTGGGATTCATCTGTGGTTTTCCACACACCAGTAGCTTGTTCCTTTTCATTGTATGGATGAACCACAACTTGTTTGTGTGTTCACCAGTTGATGGACACTTGGGCTGTTTTGGGTTTTGGCAGATTATGAAGGCTGCCACAAACTTTTCAACAGGTCCTGGTGGCACAGGTATCTTCATTCCTCTTGAGTACTCATCTAGGACTGGGATTGCTGGGTTGTATGGTGCTGAGCAAAACAAGTTCCCTTAGAGACAGGAATTTTTTCACTTTTTATTATTGATTTCTACCTTAACTGTATTATGATCAAGAACATAAAGGTATTGAGGCTTGCTTTATAGTAAAACATAGTCAACTCTATGTTCCACGTGTGCCTGAAGCATTCCCCAGGTGCACTGTTTTATCTACGCTCACAAGGCCAAGGCTGTTGCATATTTTCTTCAAGTCTCCCATATCTGCACTAATTTTCAGTCTGCTTGTCCTCTCATACACAAGTGGTATGTTTAAATCTCTCACTAAGTGGGGATCTGTATTTTCCTACATTCCCATCAATCTTTGCTTTAAATATGCCGAAGCTATTTTGTACATAGGGATGTATAGCTGAGAACTGCTATTTATTTTACGAGTCTTCTCTCATCTCTAGCAATGCTTTTGGCCTTAAAGTTATCTTAATATATTGAAAATATGGCCAGGCACAATGGCTCATGCCTGTAATTCTAACACTTTGGGAGGCTGAGGTGGGAGGATCACTTGAGGCCAGGAGTTTGAGACCAGCCTGGGCGAGGCTCTGTCTCTACCAAAAAAGGAAAAAAAAAAAAAAAAATTAGTCAAGCATGGTGATGTGCCTAAGGCAGGAGGACTGTTGGAGACCAGGAGTTTGACGCTGCAGTGAGCTATGACTGTGCCACTGCACAACAGCTTGAGCAACAGAGCAAGACCCTGTCAAGAAAAAAAAAAAAAGCTACACATTAGCTTTTAGTTAAAATTTGCATGATGTACCTTTTCCCATCTTCTTTTAACCTTTCTCTTGTCTATAAAGACAAAGTTCTAGACTGTTCCCTTGTAAACTACATACAGCTGCTTTTTTAGGAAACTTATTTAAAAAAATTGAGCATGTAATCCAAGTACTTATTGATACATTTGGGTCTAAATCTACCATATTACTTACTACATGTGTTCTGATTGTCACACCTGTGCTATTTCCTGTAGTTTTTTTTTTTTTTTTTTCTGTATTAGCATTTTAAAACCAGCTTTCCTACTATTAGCCTGGAAGTTACACACGTCACCATGTTTCATGCTTACCTTAGAGATGGCGAGAAGCAATTCTGATTTACCTGTGACTGGGACTCCTAACCACTTCCCAGTTAATGCAAGAACCTGAGATCCCTCGATTTACCCCATTCCTAACTTTCTTGCCACTATTTTCTCATATTTTAATTCACTATGTATTTTCAAGTCCATAAGATGTTATAATTGTTTTATACAGGCTATTCATTTGGATTTATCCATACAGCTACCATTTTCATGACTATACATTCCTTTCTACATCAGTATTGTTTAAACACACCTTACGTGAGTCTATTGTATCTCCCTCAAGGGTTGGCCTGCCCATGGCCCAGCTGCCCCTGCCTGCCAGTATCTCCTTCCCATAAACCCTGGAGAACACCTAACCTTGTGAGGCCAAGCCTTTCAATGGCTCCTACTGCCTGCCGGACAGGATTTTTAAACCCTTTCCTGACCCATTCCTTACCGGCTTCTGAAACCTGGCCCTTACCAGAGTCCCGCTCCTCACTGGTACTCTGATGTTGCGCAGCTACTTTCCAGTGCACACAACATGCTGTGCCTTGTACTAAGAATGCCTTCTTCTTTCACACTCTGGACAAACTGCTCCAGTCCTTCAGGACCAGTCACTTCCTTGGACCGCTCCTTGTGATCTGTGAGGACAGGCAGACACCCTTTTGAGAGTGCCCTGCTCCAAACCCACTTGGTTGTCCAGCCTGCTCTGGCTGCTCCGTGACGCATGGATGGCCTGAATCATGTGTGTGTCCCCATTTCCCGGCCCAATAGGAACACGGGGCCTACACTGAGTTCATCCACAATATAGTGATAATAACCCCTGTAATGCTTTTTCCTTGTGTTGCTTTGAAGTTCAAATCCTAGTCTATGTGAAAGAGCTTTAAAAATCGGAGGGAGTATGTACTAGGATTAATGGCTGTTAGAGACAACTGTTTCATAAGCTTAATGGGAAAAATTTTTAACAAAACATGAGTAGCTTTATTTTATTCCCAGGAGATTAATTTAAGCATCAGTGGATAATTCATTTTCTAATCATGTGCCTGATAATAAATTAGCTTTGTAATAAGAAGTCATTGTTAAAAAATTTCTTTGTTGTTGAACTCTTTTAAAATAAAATCTTATATGAGACCCAAATATATGAAATAAATTTAAAATTCACATTGTGGTTGAAGCAGGAGTGAGGCTTTCTCACAGCAGTCATCAGCAGTACAAAATGACCACCCTGCTGTTAAGTCCAGAGAGTCTTAGGCAGGTTTATTACATTCTTTTCAACTAGAAACTTGAATAACCGTTTACCATTCCAAGAATCCATCTCACACTTCGAAGTACCTTCTTCAGAGTTAAGGAGAGCTGCTTTATAAACAGTGTGGTCAAATATAGCCACATATGTAACAAACACTCCCGCAGTGTCATTGAGTCCCTCTGTGAACAGTCTGCTCAGCTGGCACTAAGTACTGTGGCGTGCTGGCCTGGCTCTGTACTTCAGGTCACCTACCCTCTAGGACTCCCTGCCTACCAGAACCAGGGTGTCACTGCTCTTGCGAAGAAACTTCTGAGCTTGTTCTGTGACACATATAATTTAATTTACTGAAGTTTTTAAAGACTGAGAGGTATCTGTGAACTTCAAATGCAAAAATAAAATTTAAAGTGTCCAGATACATTGTGCTATGCAGTTTTATTTACAACTTGGATGACTTTATGATTGCTCAGAATCTGACACAGACTAGTAAGTTTTATTGTCTGAAAATACTCATAAAAATACCTCATCTCCAAAATAATTCAAATGAGTAATGAATGTTTTGAAAATGACAGTTTTCAAAAAGGAAAATTAAACACATTTTAGTATAATATACATGTTTTATTTGTCAAGAGTAAATGTCAGTTTTATTTAGAATATTCAAGTACAAAAAATGAAAATTTATATATCTATGACTGTTAAGAAATGTTAGAAATAATTAATGTTCTGAGAATACTAGCAAGGCACTGAATGCAAATACCACCTGAAATATGAATTATGTGCATTTTCATATCTTTAATATTCAGATGTTCAGTTATTTTCTCAAAATGTATTTTTAATAAAATGATTCAACCTTATTATTTTTCCCCTGGAAGACAGAGTTTAAACAAGTATGTAATGAAAAGTTTTCCTAATGAAAGCTGTGATACACTCATACTCAAAGGTACTTTATCATTAGGAAAAAAGAGTTTATATATTTGGATGTTTTAACTTTTAAAGATATTTTGTTCCACCAGAGTAATACATCAGCCATAATAAGGCATAATAAAGCATGAAGTCATATTAAATAATTTGACATAAAAGCTTAAGATCATATCACCAATTGGGTAACTGTATCAAAAATTTTTAAGTTCTATAAAACTATTAAGAGGTTAGAGTTTCAGCTCTATAATACATCCCAAAACATATTCCCCCAAATTTTTAGTATAAAAAAGTTCATCTTGGAATATAAATGCAATCATATAGTCACGATATTAATGGGTTCTGTATTTTCAATGGCACTGACACTTCGCTCTTTGGTATAATGCACTGCAGTGACAATAGCTTGGTAGCAAGACAAAAGATTTAGATTCATCACAAAACAGCAACTTAAAAATTTCTAACAACAGTGAATATATATGAATATATAGGTACAAGCTGAGTATCCCTTATCCAAAATGCTAGGGACTAGAAGTGTTTTGGATTTCAGATTCTGGAATATCTGCATATACACAATGGGACCTGACTAATTACATAATTCATGTTTCACATCCACCTTATACATATAGCCTGAAAGTAATTTATACAACATTTTTAATAATTTTGTGCAAGAAACAAAATCCATTTAAACTGAACCATCAGAAAGCAAAGGTGTCAGGTGGGGAATTTTCCACTTGTGGGGTCAAGTCAGTACTCAAAAAGATTCAGATTTTGAAGCTTCTGGATTTCAGATTATTGAATTAGAGATGCTCAACTTGTAGTATCATTCACTCTGGCTTATGTATTGACCTTGTACTTGAAAGTACTTTTCCATAAATATCAGTAACTGTGGCCGTTCACCAAATACAGAGTGATAAAACAAATAAAAACAGCAAAATCAAAGCACACTTCTAGTTTTTTTTATTGAAGTTTGCTTGTGATGATGACCTTCTGTGCTCTGGAACTTCTGCTTTACAAAAAATTGGAGCTGGAAAGAAAAAGAACCTTTTGATTGGTACACTTTGAAAGAAAACATTCAAGAAGTAAAAATTAGCAAATATGCATCTAGTATATTATAGGATATCTGGCTATGGGACTTTGAAAAAGCAAAGAAAAAACCAAAAACACCAAACCATATTTTCTTGAAGATAAATTCCTCTAGAGAGCTCTCAAAAAATATGGGTTTGGCCCTGATTTTGCAAACAACAGCAGGGTTCTCAAGTGGAGCAGGGTGATAATTTTTACAAGGTAAATGTAAATTATCTTTCATATAGGCGAAAAAATGGGAAATCTAATTTTAGTAACACTGGGTTAAGATGAAAGGAAAAAAGGTATTAATAAAAGATCCATAAGCTTTAAAATGCAAAGCAGGTTGAAAAGCAGTAATAAATTTATAGTTTATCTTTTGAAATTCAATGCTTGAATAAAATACAGCTTTTATACTACTTATTCTTTAAAAAGTAATTGCATGCCTACTATGTACCAGACAACTGCTCTAGGCTCTGGGGATGGTTATATCAAGGAACAAGATAAAGATCCATGCCCTTGGAGAGCTTACATTAAAAGATCATACATGCGAATTCATTCCTCTTTTAAAAAAAAAAAAAAAAAAAAAAAAACCTGTAAAATATATAAGCCAATAAAACCTGCCAAAGTCCTGTGGTTTACTTCTCCATGTTTAAAAAATTGAAAGCCACCAATGGGCCAAGGTTATGTTTTACTATTTTAAAGTTGAGTTGCAATATTCTGAAAATGGGTCTGACTGACATAGATGCAGTGAGAGCATTAAACCAGATGTGTTGCTCTGTGGGGAACATGTGAGCATGCAATGCTGCTAGCACAGAGGCAGCTAGAGTAAACTGAGACAGAGTCCCCCAAATGAGCATTCTGAGCAGAACAAGGCATGATGAATTTCCTCAACAGCCAAAGAGTTAAACCGACAGGGACATCTTATGTGGGAGAAATAAAACAAGGGATACAAAGTACAGAAGGAAATTATCAAAAAGGAAAAATAAACTTATTTTCTAAAACTTGGGTAACTGATTTTAACACATACCCCAAACCTACACGCCTTGTGATTATCATCCACATGCTACTCATGGCCGCCCCCTTGCACTGTGGCCCTCTCTACCTTTCTCTGCATCTTTACGTCCACCACTGTTTTCACAAGTTCTGACATCAACGCACAGGAGTTCGAATCCACAGCCTGGCTCCCTTATTAAAATAAAAATTCTCACAAAATCAGTATCAGTAGAATTTGTTCTAAAAAAATGAACCTAAGAATTAGTTTAATAAAATACTATCTATGTCTGTAATTCCCCAACAAAGGGCACAGCTTCATTTAGACATGAAATTCAAAATAACTCATGGGGTCAGCAGCCATTAGCTGTGTACTAGGGTCACGGCTGGGCTATGAAATAAGAGCAGCCATTTTCCCCCAGCTAACTGATCCTTTCTACACTGTGATGTATTTTTATTTTGTTCATTCATTCATTTTGGCAAACACTTAACACATAACATGTGCCAGGTGCTGTTCTGGATGCTGGGGAAACCGCAGTGGACAAGAGGGACAAGGTCTCTCCTCTCCAAGAGCTGACATTTAGTTGGAGGAGGCAGACAATGCATAAGGAAGCAGAAGTAAGAAGCGCAAGGAAGATCCGACGGGGCCATGTGACAAGTGCGGGCAGGGCTGCCAAGGAGGGTGGCTGGGTCTCTTACTTCTTACGGTCCTTGTCCTTCCTCAGGTTGCTGCCTGTTGCCAGAAAGGACTGGCTGTGAAATATCTCGGAGGTAGCTTTCTTTTTAGAGAAAGCAATTATTTCTTCTTCCAAAAGTCTTCTCTTTTCTTCAAGTTTCATTCTCTCTTCTTGGTGAAGTCTCTTAAGGTGCTCAAATTTGGCCTGTAGCTGGAAACAAAAGTGCAATCCCCACTACTGACACAGCACGGCAGCAGAGGCACGCTCTCCAGCTCAGCAACACAAAGGCAGACCCCACAGCACAACACACAATAACCTACACAGTCAAAGTCTTCCTAAAGTCTCAGAAGTTCACAGTTCAAGGAAAAGTTTACATATGGAATTCCCTTGGTAACTTTAATTCTAAATGAGTTCTCATGCAAAAAATGCTTAAACTAAATATAATAAAAATCATAGCTTTATGAACAAAACTGTTTTTAAAACACTGTGACCTTTTCCTAGAGTTTTTATTTTCTTAGTGTATATTTTCCCCACAAAACTTAAAGTCTCTTAAGTCCATGCTCAATAAAAATAAGAGATGCAAAGTATAGAAAGAAATCACCAGAAAGGAAAAAAACAACAACACTATTTTCCAAGCAAAATATGTGCAGTAAACAGTTATTGAAAACTATACTGGTAAACATCACTGGAAAGCAAGTGTCAATTGTCAACTATGTCAAGAATGTCAAAACTGTATTCTATTTTTCCAGTCTTTCAATGTCTTGAGATCTAGGCTTAAAAAAATCCTAAACTCAGAGAAAGTTTTACATATAAAAATACTCATCATAGTAGAATTTACACTATCCAATAAAGATAAAGTCAAAGAATACATTAATGCTAAACACATCTGATGAAGCTGTAGGAGAGCAGAATGTGCAGGACTGTTGAGCTGAGAGCAACTAAGCAGCAGCAGATACAGGAAAGCTCTCTGACCTCCCTTTAGGTGCCTAAAGGCAGGATATAGATGTACAAAGACAAAAGGTATCCAGCCCCCTTCCCCAACCAGGGAGAACAAAGGTTAACCACCAAAGACAACTTCAGACCCTTTTGGGCCTGGAGACTGGAACCAGACAGCCCTACATTAACTAGCTTTGCTGACTAGCCTTCCTCTGCCAGCTACGTGCCTTCCACCAAGTTGCTGCCCCTAGAGACTCCAAGTCCTTTTCCTTTGTCTTGTCATTTTTGTAAAAATTAACTGTTCTTTGTTGAAGTTGCTATAGAAGGTAGAATGCAGTCACCTCTTTGAGAACTACTCATTGACTGTATCACCCAGGTATATGTGAAATACACATGTTAATAAACTTGTTTGTTTTTCTTTTGTTAATCTGAGAATAAGGGGTCATTCCAATGAAGAACCTATAGGGGTTATACTTCCCCTATACAACTGTTAAATGAGTTTCACAAAAGTTTATAACATTACAAGAGATTTCTCTTAAGTGAAAAAAGCAGAAAAAATTATTTAAAGAATAAAATTCAGTAGTTTTTCATCTCCTTGGGGCTGAAAATCACTTGATAAACCATATAAAGGGAGCAATGTCACCTTGGATGTCAACTTAGGGGCAGGTCTGTCTTTTACTTTATATTTTTCCACAATTTAAGGAATGCCCTATATGGATCATAGAAGGCATATTTCTCAAAGCTATGAAGGGCATAAAACTCTGGAAACTTACAAATAAAAAGGAAGCTTTAAAACAACTGGGATACACCAAAAGAAAAATTCTATCTAACGTTTTTACCATGATGGCTGGCATTGAGTAAGCATTCAATAGATATTACCCATTGTTAGTAACAAAAAATAGGAAACTTAGCTTGCTCCAACTGCCACCCTGGGTAGTTCTTTGTGTGCCTTGTGCTCTGTTATAGGTGCAAAAGAGAAACCCTTAGCACACATGTGCTGGGCTAGCTGTGGGAGCAACGTCTCCCTGAGGATTACTTAGGAGCTATGTCTTTTTTATTTTTATACCCCTAGCACAGCACACAATGCTGCTCATAAAAGAATTCTAAAAGATGTAGAAGAACTAGTAATGAGAAGAAATACAGATGAAAGTTATGTGAAGTTCTGCATGCAAGTTCAAAGAGACAAGGTCCAAGGAAGAATGTAGGTGGTCCTGGTTTAACTGTGGCTTACTTCAAAAACAAATCTAGGGTCTTAAGCCAGCTCCATACGAATCAGCTGTGTGCTGTGCCCTCTAACAACACAAACACAGTGTCTAGAATCTACATTTTAAAAGATAACCTTATTTTTGGTCCTCTGATCTGGTTAGGTAAATCTAACATTAACGTTTTAGTTCCGGGTAGAAACCTAGCATTCATGCAAACAAAGCAGGACTTGGTGTCTAGAAAAAGATGACATAGCTGGACGTGGTGGCTCATGGAGGTTTACAGGCATGAGCCACTGCACCTGGCTATGTCATTAAGACACCAAGGTGTCTAGAAAGGGGGAGACCTTTGGGAGGTCAAGGCGGGTGGACTGCCTGAGCTCAAGAGTTCAAGACCAGCCTGGGCAACACGGTGAAACCCCGTTTCTACTAATACAAAAAATTAACCAGGTGTGGCGGTGTGCACCTGTACTCCCAGCTACTTGGGAGGCTGAGATAGGAGAATTGCTTGAACCCGGGAGGCTGAGGTTGCAGTGAGCCAAGATAGCGCCATTATACTCCAGCCTGGGCGACAGAGTGAGGCTCCACCTCAAAAAAAAAAAAAAAAAAAGATGACATACAACATTTGAGGAAATATTTCACTGAAAATCAGAGACTGAGGGAAGAAACCAGAGAGCTAAACTCTGGTCTAATAAAAGTGTTATGTTCCCAATACGGAACAGGTTGTCCTGTGAGCCAGTGAGCACCTGACAGGAGAAGTATTCCAAGGGAAACAAGGTTAAAACAGATAATCGAATAAGGCCCTTCTAACCTAAGATGCTTTTATTCCAGAGGATGTCTTTTCAGAGAAGCATCAGTTCTTTAGTATTTGTTTATTTAAATGGTTCCTGCTTTTAAAAAAGTTACATGCTAGGTACATGTGTGTGTTTAAAGGGCACGCTACCCAGATGTCATTCAAATCGGTGGCACAAACAGAGTGACAGTTTTCTGCACACGTGTGCACCGGTGATGTGGGAGAGGAGCAGGAGTGGGGTAAAGTCTGGAAAGGAAGCAGCAAGGGCAGGTTTCTATCATGTGACTAGATATAGCTCTCTGGTTACTCAAATGGAGGTTGCGTACCTCATATGCATATTAAAATATCTTGAAAGGTCACAGAGCCCTTCATACATCATTCATGAGGTTGACTAAAAATTTCCAGGAAAACTATAAAGAGGGAAACATTAAACAAGATGGTGGGGAGGTGTGAATGTGACTATTATTCACATTGTGTGGTATTTCCAGCTCTGGCTATCAAGAACTATTCCATATACATGAAGCATGCATTCATGGTTCCATTATTCACTAAGACAGGCAGTTAATTCAAATACGTTTTCAAATTCTCAAAAAATTAAAAACAAGGGATCTTTTGTGCTATCAATAGTCACCAATTCTCTTTAGAAGATTAAGTTATCAATATGGTACGACAGTCTCCCCTTTTCCATGGGGGATATGTTCCAAGACTCCAGGAGGATGCCTGAAACCACAGGTAGTACCATACCCTATGTTTTTTCCTCTATATAGACACCTATGGTAAAGTTAAGGCACAGTGTAAGAGACTAACAATAACAATTAATAATAAAATAGAACAATTATAACAATATATGTAATAAAAGTTATGTGAATGTGGTCTCTTTCTCTCTCTCTCTCAAAATATCTTATAGTAGTATTTTCAGACAGTGGTTGACCACGGGTAACTGAAACCTCATAAAGCCAAACTGAGGATAAAGGGGGACTACTGTACAATCCTGTATCTTTTGTAAACACTACTTTTAAGGATACTACACATTCTGTCACTCAAAGATCGTTTTAAAAGTATCTTTTTTCTTTGGGAGGCTGAGGTGGGCGGATCATGTGAGGTCAGGAGTTCGAGACCAGCCTGACCAACATGGAGAAACCCCGTCTCTACTAAAAATACAAAATTAGCCGGGCATGGCGGCGCATGCCTATAATCCCAGCTACTCGGGAGGCTGAGGCAGGAGAATCGCCTGAACACAAGAGGCAGAGGTTGCGGTGAGCCAAGATTGCGCCACTGCACTCTAGCCTGGGCAACAAGAGCGAGACTCCGTCTCAAACGACTTTTTTCTCAGCTGCACAGAGGGCAGCTGAGAACCCTGGTCAAGGGAATTTTTAAGTGAACACGAAGACTAGGCTCTAAGGCTCTAACTTCTAGGCAGGCAGGGCAGAAGGGACCACACAGAATTTAGATGGAAGTCATGTGCTAGCTCAGCAGAGAGAAATATTTTCCCTAGTATTTATTTCTAATTTCTAAAAATGAGGCCAGGCATACCCTGTATTATAAGGCTCCTGTTCTCCTCATGTTCATGGTTGTAACGTAGCTGCATTTTTAAATTGCAAATTACCGAGCATACTTTTTGGAAATATGAGGGGCATAAATGTTAAATGAAAAAATTATCCCAAGATATAGACTGACATATCAAATTGGGTAGTAATAATAACTTAATGATGGTCATGTAATCTGAGGGATAAATATAAACTGTAGTTTTTCTTAAAGTGGGAAGGGTATATGAGAAATCCGTGTGTCACACGCAACATGCCTCATGAGTTCTTCTAGAATGTTGTCAATAAAGGAATAGGGAAGACAGACCGTCAACGATATTTGGAGACATCATTTGTTCTGTGCATCTCCCCACTCTACTCATCTAATGTTCACATACTATTATGTAAGCATACATCATTTTACTAACCTACCTATAAAAATCTAGATTTATACAAAAGATAAGGGATATTTGTTTCACAACAATATTGGCAAGGACATATTTAAATAACAGTCCTTTATTATAGAATTAAATAATGTTTTGAGTGGTATCTTTTTTATTAGTGAATTGGTAAAACTAAGAGTCATGCTATATAAGAAACTCTTGAATAAAAGAAACTAAACAAACATAATACCCAAGTACAATATGTAAGCAGTGATTGCATCCTGGTTCAAAAACAAAAACAGAAAAATCACCAAATAAAAAGGAACGATTTTGAAAGCCAATCTTGGGACAACTGGGGAAATCTGAATAAGGACTGAAGATTGGGTGAGATTATGGTATTCCTGTTTTCTTAGGTAAGGGGAAGGACATAGGTATCCTATACTTTCACTTTTCTGGTGTTTGAACTTTTCCCAAATAAAACATCAAAATTCGAATTATAAATAAATTAGTAAACTATTACTTTTACAAAACCATTTCCTGCACAGTTCACTTACACAGCAAGTACTATAAGTGTATCTGAAATAATGAACTAGCACAACTGGATTACAGATTAACTCTTCAAGAAATCACGTATTTCCAAGAAAATAGCTTTACTCAAAACCTAAACTGCTGCTTGAGAACCAGAAGCAAACAAAACTACGGAAGTTCAGTGGTGATTTTTTTGGTGCCAGGACTACCCCAAGGTCATCTAGACCAGGGGTCCCCAATCCCCAGGCCGCGGACCAGTACTGGTCCATGGCCTGTTAGGAACTGCTGCACAGTATGGGGTGAGTGGCGGGCAAACAAGCAGTATTGCCTGAACTCTGCCTCGTGTTAGATCAGTGGTGGCATCAGATTCCCACAGGAGAGCAAACCCTACTGCAAACTGTGCACGTGAGGGATGTAGGTTGTGCGCTCCTTATGAGAATCTAACGCCTGAGGATGTGAGGTGGAACAGTTTCGTTCCGAAACCATCTCCCCTGGTCCGTGAAAAAACTGTCTTCAGGAAACTGATCCCTGGTGCCAGAAAGATTGGGGACCACTGATCTAGACCACCTAACTACACCCTGAGAGACTGAGAGACTGGGTTCAAATGGGAAGTAAAGCTACTTCACAGCCTTCACAAATCCCCATTTCAGGGCAAACAACCACCCCAGTAACAATCAAAAAAGGCTTTATTAAGCCATAGTAAAAATGTTTATGGCTCATGGTTAAGACACTTCTCAGTAACCTAGTCCATTACAAGCCCTTGATAAACTATTTCAAATGGAAGAATATTTGCTCAAAAGGCCAAAATTCTCTTTGGTCTCAGTTAAAGGAGTGAGATGACAAAGGGAAGGTCATCGTTTGGAAAGCATCACAGTAAGACGCATATACTGTGTTGCCACTGTGGCTGTGAGGCCCACCACCTTCAGGAGTTGGCCTGTGGCAAATGTGGCTTGCCCTGCCAGGCACAAGAAAACATCCAGTGGTGTTTCTTCTTTTAGCCTTGGCACTAACAAAGACAAACCACCACTGAGACTGGTTGAATGAGGCACCTAAAAATTGTATACTGTGGATTCAAGGCATGATGGATTTCAAGAAAGAAAAATGTCTGCACCCAAGAGGGTAGCTGCTGCAGCTTCCAGTTCATTATAAGAATTTCAACGATTAGTCACTCCATAAATGCACTACTTTTAAAAAAAAGAAGGCCAGAGTTTTCATTTAATTTCAGGCTATGATTTTAAGTCAATATTCAAATACTATGTGTTGGAAAAGCTACTCTTTAAAGAACAAGTAGCCTACAAAAGCATCTCAAGCGAATTCTTGGAATAAATCCTCCAAATTAATAGGACATCTAAAAAATAAATGCAAATCACATCAAACCAGCATACTTGCCTCTCTCTCAGCTTCTTTCAATATGGCTTCTTTCTCCTTTACTCGCTGCACAAACATCTGCTTCATTTCTTCTTCCTTCCTCTGACGTTCACCATGGAACTCATGTCTTTTGGCTTCATAGGTCTCTTGAAGACTAAAAAGTTATTTGTATTACTCTCCTGTTAAAAAGTGATATAGGCCAGGTATGGTGGATAACGCCTGTAATCCCAACACTCTGGGAGGCCAAGGCAGGTGGGTCACCTAATGTCAGGAGTTCAAGACCAGCCTGGCCAACATGGTGAAACCCTGTCTCTACAAAAATGCAAAAATTAGCTGGGCATGATGGCAGGTGCCTGTAATCCCAGCTACTTGGGAGGCTGAGGTGAGAGAATTGCTTGAACCCAGGAGGCAGAGACTGCAGTGAGCCGAGATCACGCCATTGTACTCCAGCCTAGGTGACAAAGCAAGCAAGACTCTGTCTCAAAAAAAAATTGGCCGGGCCTGGTGACTCATACCTGTAATCCCAACACTTTGGGAGGCTGAGGCAGGAGGATCACCTGAGGTACAGAGTTCAAGACCAGCCTGGCCAACATGGTGAAACCCTGTCTCTATTAAAAATACAAAAAATTAGTCAGGCATGGTGGTGTGCTCCTGTAGTCCCAGCTACATGGGAGGCTGAGGCAGGAGAATTGTTTGAGCCCAGGAGGTGGAGGTTGTAGTGAGCCAAGACCATACCACTGCATTCCAGCCTGGGCGACAGAGCAAGACTCTGTCTCAAAAAAAAAAAAGTGATATAATAAACTTTAAAAAATACAAGTGCTCACCTAATGCCATTAACAGGTTCTTGAAAACTGTAACTTTTAAGGGAAGCGACGTATAATTAAACCGATTTTTACCGTAGGGTAATTGATATAAACAAGAATTAAGTTCCTATGGCATATTTCTGGTCACAAAAACACTACCAAACTTGTAAGTAAAGACTCAAAACCTTCCTAATATTAAACATAGAAATAAATGTTAGCTATATACACATTTAAGAAAAATTAAAAACAAGTAGGACAATTAATTACCCAATTTTTGGTGCATCAGTGAGTGATGGCAGTCATCGTGGTGGAGGCGAAATCAGGGAATAAATGTTTGCAAAGGGAAAACTGTAAAAATCATCTCCTACCACAATGTAATTCAAAAACAAATAACAACAAATACGGCAAGCTCACTGAGTTCTTTCACACCACATTGCTTACTGTCCTACATTTGTGTACTGTATACTTAATAAATTTTTATGTTACAATAATATGTATTAATTCATTCATTCTCCAACCTGCTTACTCCAGTTCAGGGTCATGGATGGCTGGAGCCTATCCTGGAAGCTAAGTGGGAATCAGCCCTGGACAACACGCCATTCCATTGCAGGGCACACTCACACCACCCACACCCAACTCAGACTGGGACAATTTAGACATGCCCATGAACTTAATGCTGACAGCTTTGGGATGAAGAATCCAGAGAAAACCTGTAGATACAGGGAAAATGTGCCAACTCTACACAGACAGTGGCCATCACTAGGAATCAATTTTTTTCTTATCAATGTTATAACAAAATGACATTGAACAAAACATTGTTATTCAAGAACCTGCCATACATCTCATGTTCAGCCTCATATATGTAACAGGTACCAATATCTTTTTACACATGGTAACCCAAAACATGAAATTTCCTATAGCATGAAATATGAAGTCACCCGTGTTAGTGCTGATATGGAGTACAAGAGTCCTGAAGTCTCTGCTTAAGCAACTCCTTTACAAGAAATACCCTCGTTTCAGCCTAAACACGTCCCTCTTTCAATCTCTGTTCACTGGAATCACTGTGTGTGGAAACTTGGAAATCCTGAATCATCTTTCACTCTTCCCTTACCCTATCTCCCTATCTTATCACCAAGGTCCATTAGTTCAGCTTCTGAAGCTAAGCCTCTTAATATAACCTTCTTTCCATTTCTACAGATTATCTGATTACAGCCAAACCTGATCTTTGTGATTTTCTGCCTTCACTACTGCAACAATCTCCTAATTCATCTCTGAGCTTCTAGTTCCTCTTTCACTTTGTTCTTGTCACTCTCTAGATTTTCCACCAAAAGCACAGATCTCATTATCTTTTCTTACCACATTAAAGTTATGCTGTCTATAGAATAAGGTCCCACCTCCTTTAAATTGCACTCAAGAAACTTTATATCTGGCCTAACTTTACCTTTCCAGATTGATTTCTCACCAAACAATTCTGATACCCTCAGGTTTCAGTCACACCAATGAACAGCCACACCAGTTCACTGTTCCTAGAATGTACCTGGCATTTCAGGCTTCAATTTGTGGCCACTGTCCACTTTCTACCCCCATGCTGCCCTGCTAATCTTCTGCCCCTCAAGGGCAAATTCACATACAACTTCCTCTGTAAAGTCTTCCCCACTCTCCCCTGTTGCAGGCTGAAAGAATGAGGGTCATGATCAACTCAGTATACCACTGGAGGCTTTATAAGTAAAGAGCAAACTGTTCTCATAAATGCAGAATGTTACAAACTGACAAACTGCGTCTGCTGTCCAGGAGGAATGCTGAGGGCAGTCACAACACAGGCACAAGTGTTTCTTGTGACCATCTACAGGGCACATCTGAAGCCTGTTAGCAATAATATGAACCTGTGATCAATTAGGCAGCTGACCAATCATTACCTCTTCCTCCTTGTTCTTTCTACCCAATAAATATGAAGGGCTGAAGAAGCTTGGGGTGGCTGCCTTTGCCCACTAGAAGCAGGGTGCTCTCTTCTTCCCCTGGCCCCTTCCTTTAAAACAGTTTAAGTTTTCATTTCTGCGTTTGTCCTCCTTCGTTCAGTCCTGTAGTGACTGCCACACTCCCCAGTTAGAATTAACTGTTCCTTCCAAGCACTGCCATGGCATTTATATCCTGCCTGCCTCTCCTTTCTCATAGGTCAAAAATCTTGAGAACAGAAAATGAATCCTTATTCATCTCTGTGACTGACTATCTAGCAGAACTCTCTAGACATTTCAGTTTCTTTGTAAATGTTCAGTCCATGACAAATTTCTCGGAGAGGGGAGGCAGACTGAACCAGCACAACCAGCAAAGAAAGGACTATCCTGGAACTCTACTGGTAGCTGCCCTTTCCTATGTGTAGCATTTTGGAGGTATAATTAACCTTCCTATATGTCAGAAATGCTGAGCCCTTCCATTTGGGCTTGCTATCAGAATATCCCAAAGGTTTGACAGAGAACACAAATTCACTTTCCAGCTGCATTAGTGAGAAATTTCTATTGCTTATAAAAATAAATCAATTTCAAAATATGATGAATTAAGAAATCTTATTAATCTTAAATTTTATAACTGGAGACATCAAGCTTTTAAGTATAGAATTCTGTAAGTTCAAAGAAACACAGAGGAAGAAATACTACACAGCAGCTACCATGGCTGAGAGGTGAGTGTGAGGCATGCACAGGAGGGGTTCCAAGAAGAAACAGATCCTAAACACTTGCAGAAACATGTTCTTTAAAAGAAGAGATTACAAATGTGCAAAATACCCTAGACATCACATGTCTCACACCCCAAGGAGGCATTTTACTTAGTACCAGGCTTTTTGCTTGTTTTGATCTTTTTTTTAAAGAAGCCCCTATATTTATCAGCTACTTTCATCATCTTTAGAAACTTCACTACATTTCACTAGTCCAACATGACTGATAGTCTTTAAAGACAAGCTTGATGTAAAAATATCTTGAATTCATAACAAACATAAGTTTTTTTTAAAACAGTGCTTCATTAATCTATACAAGCACTTGAGTTGTTCACAAGGAAAATACACCTACCCGGTGAAGAGAAGAGACCTAACATTTGCTGAGTGTCTGCTACTGGCAGGACACTCTTCTGGACTCCTTTATGTTGACTATTTAATTCCCACAGCAACCCTGAAGAACAAGCCCTGACATTCTAAATAAGAAAACTAAAGCACAGAGAGTAATCTGCCCAAAGAAACACAGCTGAAAAGTAAAAAGCTGGGATTTGAACCAGATTAGACTTGTTCCAAGGTTCATATTCCCAACTACCACAAATCGGATTGCCCCAATGCGATGTCTCAGCAGAAGAAAGTGATGGACTGCTTCCACATATTTTGCATCTTATTGTGCTGCTTTCCAACTTCTGACAATGTAAATTTACAAGGCCAATTTCAAGTAAAGAAACTTGTAATATTTTTCAAAAGGTGGTAAAGAAAGTCAGATCTAGAAGACAATGGTCTATAAAGTTAGTATTCTAAAACGAATGCAATCATTGTTTCTTATAGATTTATTAAATAAAAATAAAAATAAAAACATTTTCTTGCTATACTATTCCCTTTTCTAGCATAAAAGTAGCTTGCCATCATAATTTTTTTTTTTTTTTTTGAGATGGGCTCTCACTCTGTCATCCAGGCTGGAGCGCAGTGGTGCAATTATAGCTCACTGTAGCCTCTACCTCCTGGGCTCAAGCAATCATCCTGCCTCTATTACGCAAGTAGCTGGGACTGTATAAGCATGCCACCACAGCTGGTTAATTTCTGTATTCTTTGTAGAGATGGAGTTTTGTCATGTTGCCTAGGCTGGTCTCAAACTCCAAAGCTTAAGTGATGCACCTGTCTGGCCTCCCAAAGTGTTGGGATTACAGGCGTAAACCACTGCATCTGGCCTGTCATGAATATTTAATGCCAACATACTACTATTGTTGCAAATCTCACTGATTTAAAGTTGAAAACCAAAGAGAAAGAAATAAAAAATCTCAGATGCTCATGTCATCAAGAAAAGTCCTTTCCTTCAATTGGGACATGTTTGTGTTTCAAGTACAGTTCCAATAAGCCTAGTGAACTTTTTCCAAGTCTACTATGGACTACCTGAAGAACTATTTAGTTCTTGAGAGTTCCAAAGACATTAAGTTTTACTAAAATTACGTCAAACACTTTAAGCAACTCTAAACTACTACGCATAAATCTTCCTTTCAAAGCTATAGGTCCCACAGTACTTCAATGACAGTGATTTTGTGCTAAAAAGTTAAAGGTGATTAACTATGTGAAAGAGATTAGTTAGGGTAATCTTTATTAAACTTGGGGATTTAAAAAGTTTTATAAAGGCATGTTTCCAATGGTTGAAATAATTAATATAAAATGTTAAGATCAGTTCATTAAACTATAAGACTATAATGCTACTTACGTGGGGCTCGTGACAAGCCTACAATTGGTGCTGGCAGATTAGGATACCCACTATGACTCAGCATACCCACTCAATAAAACGTAAGTGGAAAAACAAACGGAAGTTCTGGCAACAAAGAGGGCCAGGAAGTACAGTGACATAAAGGTCACCCAATAGGTTCGCATCACTTGTCTTTACTGCTAGAAAGATGTAATACTGGGGGACAGATTTTACATGCCAATCAAATTACAACTACTACCAAATTAAATGGGAAAAGACTCCCCAGAAAACAGACATAAATTCTCTCTCTCTTTTCTTTTTTTTTTTTTTTTCAGATACGGTCTCACTCTGCTGCTCAGGCTGGAGTGCAGTGGTGTGATCTCAGCTCACTGCAGCCTCCACCTCCCAGGTTCAAGCAATTCTCCTGCCTCAGCATCCCACATAGCTGGGATTACAGGTGTCTGCCACCACGCCCAGCTAATTTTTGTATTTTTACTACAGACAGGGTTTCACCATGTTGGCCAGGCTGGTCTTGAACTCGTGACCTCAGGTGATCCACCTGCCTCGGCCTCCCAAAGTACTGAGATTACAGGTATAAGCTACCGCGCCTGGCCAGATATAACTTCTTGAAACTATAAAAAACAAAAGTTTCCTAATACATCAGACTATAATGAGCTACAAAAGCCTTATCAAATCATTTAATCACATATGACAAAGCACCAGAAGAGACATTTTGCCTCAACTTTACCCAAGTGATCCAGAAATACCGTAGAAAGGTCTACTCTCTCAGAAGACAATACTGAGCCACTGCTCCCACTAGCTCTGTAGCCTGACCTAAACTTACTGAGTTTCTTCCAGCCGCTGCTCCCACCCAGTCCATAGGCTGACCTAAGCTGAAGAACCTCCCTTTCTAATTTCCCCTTCTTTGTGTGATCAGTGAGCAGATGCTTCCCAACCTGAAGAAATGCTCAGTAAATGGATGTGATGGGCAATCTATGATTCCTGACTGCCTATCATTGAGCCCTTTCCTCTTGGTACCATTATCCTCATTACCTTTTCGGGGGTTACCTGTCCCCCATGGGATGCAGTCTTGTGGGACAATTAATCAGGTTCATACTCACTCCTAAACAAGAGATGGGAACATGACCTACATTGGGCCTACTGGACTTTCTTTCCCTGGATATGAATTGTGAGCAGTAAACAAACAAGGCTGGCAATGGTTTCAGTTCATCTATTCCACTCCCAGAGCTAGAAAGAAAATGGTTTCTTCCTGTTGTACGCCTTCCCTTCAAATCTGCAAGTCCAGACCTATGCAGCCTTCCAACCACTGCCTTTTCTTCTTTTTTTGTTTTTTTGAGAGGGAATCTCGCTGTCACCCAGGGAGGAGTGCAGTGGCATGATCTCGGCTCACTGCAAGTTCCACCTCCTGGGTTCATGCCATTCTCCTGCCTCAGCCTCCCAAGTAGCTGGGACTACATGTGCCCGCCACCATGCCGGCTAATTTTCCGTATTTTTAGTAGAGATGGGGTTTCACCGTGTTAGCCAGGATGGTCTCGATCTCCTGACCTCGTGATCTGCCTGCCTCAGCCTCCCAAAGTGCTCGGATTACAGGCGTGAGCCACTGCACCCAGCCCCAACCACTGCCTTTTTGAACTGAACACAAAGTGGTCTTCATTATTCTCCGAGAATTGTCAAGGAAGCACCTCTGTACTTGTGCAGCATAAACTTGGCCCTCAACTTTGACACAGCAGCACACTCTCTCTTTCTTGATCCCCTCTGTCAAGTTTCAAGACGTGACACTGCTGGTTTTCCTCCTCCTCCCTTCTCATGCTCTCCTATCTGCTCCTCCAGCTGACAAATACTAAAGTGACTCAAAGCTGTTTCCGAGTCAACTTTCTTTCTAGATGTACTTCTCTCTACAGGCAGTCTTATCCCTGGTCACACTTAGAATTAATCACTTAAATGCCCATGACTCTTAAGCATATTTCTTTGGCCCAGCCCTTCTTTGACCTCCAGAAAGATACCCCAAAGTGTTTACTTGTAATTGTCACTTTGCTGTTTCAGAGGAAACTCAAAGTCAACAGGTCCCAAACTGTGACCTCCACTGTGCCTACCACTGCTGCCTCACACACACAAAAAAGCTAGTCCTCCTTCAGCCATACCTATCTAGATGAATGCAGTAACTATCCACCTAACCATGAAACCACAAATTCAGGAGACTAGGAGTCTCCTTCTAGCCTCCTGCTTTCTCAGTTTATTAATATCCAAACAACCACTAAGTTCTTCCAATTTTACCTTCTAGTCATCTCTCAAATATGTCCAGCTCTTTATTGTCATTGATCTCACTTTAGTCAAAGAAATGCTCTCCTAACTGGCCTCTCCTAAGCATCTCTGCATACCCCTTCAATACCTCCTTCACATTAGAGCAAAGAATAATTTTTAAAATGCAAATATTATTCCTAAAATAAAGTTGCCTTCCCCTTAGGACAAAGATCAAAATCCTCCCCAGGGCCTCCATAGCTGCTGCCTGCCTGTTCTCTCCTCTCATCTCATGCGCGCCCAGACCTGCCTCATCTGTCCTGCTGTACTGCGGTGCACTGATCTTCTTCCAGAGTCTTACAGGTGCCATACTCTCTCCATCTTCAGCCCTTTGTATATGTCTTGCTCTGTTTTCCCCAAGTTATTACAGCTCAAAATAGTCACTGCCTCAAGAAAGTGTTCCCGAATTTCCCAGTTTAAATTTGGAACCCCCCCCACCCATACCACCCATTTTACACTGTCTACCTCTCCTTTAGTGCTTATATCACAGCTACAATGTACTGTGCAATTAGGTATTTAATTTTTGAACTCCCCTACGAGAACGTAAACTCCATGAGAAATAATAGTAATCTCTAGCATTTAGCAGAACCTTTCAAAAAAGACTTAAGATTTTACCCAGTATTATTCACTGTTAACTCCCAAATTACTATGGCAGCCCTAACTTCTCCCTCGCTCTAGATTCATGTTTGTAATAACCTACTCAAACTCTTCAATTTGAATATTTAACAAGCAGCTCAAATGTAACATTTCTAAAACCTCTGAATTACCAACTACACCCCTAAACTCTCCGATTTCCATCCTGCTCTGGTCAATAAAGATCACCACCAGTCACCCCACTTTCTAGGTCAAAACGGTGACTGAGTTATCCTTGATTCCTCTCTTTCCTTCAAATCCCATATCCAAAAATAATTTATCAGTGGGTCCTCCTCTCTTTCCTTCAAATCCCATATCCAAACTTAATTTATCAGTGGGTCCCACAGACTTTAACTTTAAATTACATATCCTCAGCCAGGTGTGGTGGCTCACGTCCATAATCCCATCACTTCAGGAACCCGAGGCAGGCAGATCACTTGAGGCCAGGAATTCAAGACCAGCCTGGCCAACATGGTGAAACCCTGTCTCTACTATAAACACAAAAATTAGCCGGGGGTGGTGGTGCATGCCTGTAGTCCCAGCTACTCAGGAGGCTGAAGCATGAGAATCACTTGAACCTGGGAGGCGGAGGTTGCAGTGAGCCGAGATCACGCCACTGAACTCCAGCCTGGGCAACACAGTGAGACTCCATCTCAAAAAAGAAAAAATAATAAAATTAAATTTTAAAAAAATTACATGTCCTAAGCATACTTCTCACCCCTCTGTCACTACCACTTTCTTTCATGCCTCCATCTTCTCATGGCAACCTCCTAACTTGGTCTCCCCACTTTTGCCTCCCTCCCCCCAACTCTCTTCTTCACATAGGGGTCCTCCTCCCAGCCCACAATACAGACTCTACACAGACAGGGTCTCTTGTTTGATCCCACAGTGCACATATACCCAATGACTAGCATTTGGCTGAGCAGACAGCAGACAAACTAATTATTTGCTGAATGACTAAGAATTCTGACTGCAGATTTCTAGGCTTCATCCCTGGAAATTCTGACTCTGAATTTCTTAATCATCCACAGGTGACTGATGATGACTCCACCAGACACCCAGGCCCATCTCCTCAGGGAGGACTTCAAAGCTGTCCCTGCATGCTCTTACTCAGGACCCCTTTCACCTCAGTGCACAGAGGCCTCTGAAGTGACCCCGACACTTGGAAGAAATGAGAAGAGAGCCTCCTCTGAGAAACACTAGGGAAGCTAACTCAAGATGATTAATCTTTAGTGAAGACAGTATCATAAGAAAACTGTCAGTTTACCAGAATGACTGGCCCACAACCAGAAGCATCCTATGCCTGAATTTGGTGAGGGTGGGTTAAGTACATACAATGTTTTTTTTTTTTTTTCTTTGAGATGGAGTCTCGCTCTGTCACCCAGGTTGGAGTGCAGTGGCACAATCTCAGTTCACTGTAAACTCTGCCTCCCAGGTTCAAGAGATTCTCCCACCTCAGCCTCCTGAGTAGCTGGTTTTACAGGAGTATGCCACCACACCCAGCTAATTTGTGTAATTTTAGTAAAGACAGGGTTTCACCATGTTGGCCAGGCTGGTCTCGAACTCCTGACCTCAAGTGGTCTGCCCGCCTTGGCCTCCCAAAGTGTGGGATTACAGGCATGAATCACCACGCCCAGCCGTAAGTATACACAAGTCTTAATTCACTATGCTACCAGAAGTGAAAACATTAATTAACTCCATAGACTGAAGAAATTTAAAATTTTAACTTCATCTAAGATTAAGTCTTCCAAAAGCTTATATGCAACAGCAGCACTGATTTGATGCACTCCTCCTCCTTTCTTTTGTGTTTACTCTGGTGCAGGTGCTAAGAATCAGGGAAATAACAAATGCAAACAATGCAATGGAAAAGGAATCCTCAGTCTCATAAGAGACTTTAAAATAGCATTTGTCCCAAGGATCTCATGCTTTCCTCCATGCAAACACTGTTCTGGAATGCTACATCAAATCGATCTGATTCAGTACACTAAGGATTCGAGTTTCATAAAGTCTGGGATACAGCACCATATGAAATTACCAAGGAAGTTTCTACAACTTTTAATGCTTTATATTACTGAGCAAGGAGGTGTTCAGATTCTAAAATTCTTATAACTATGCTGTAATATGGCAAGAAACAATCTACTCTCTGACTCCCTACAAGCACTCTCATTCTTCCTCTATAATACGTTTTGCTAAGCTTCACTCATTCCAAAACTTTTACAGAAGGAAAAACCAACAGAAAATATTTTAGTTTATTTTAAATGATTCCTGAGGACTGGTATGGAGGCTCACATTTGTAATCCCAAAGCTTTGGGAGGCTGAGGTAGGAGGATCACTTGAGGCCAGGAGTTTGAGACCAGCCTGGGCAGCATAGTAAGACCCTGTCTCTACAAAAAATAAACAAATAAAAATAAGAAAATGATTTGTGTTCCAACTTACCTTTATGAAAACAGTTAAATACATCATCTGTCTCAGATAAATACAAAAATAAATCAAATAATGAGGGTATTTTCCTTCAATTACTCATGTCAGCATGAACTGAAACAGGGGGCCTCTGTCATACATTCTTCATTGTATTTAACTCTTTCTGAGTCAGACAAGGACTTAAAAAGCAAGACTCTTCAAAAGCAAGAAGGAGTCAAGTGATTCAAGAAGCACAATAATTAGTCATTACCAAATGATTCTATATCGTGGTTTTGGGAGATTCTAAACAACACATGCCCCATCACCCTGGATATATAAAAATATGCAATCCTTTCTAACTTCCTCTTTGGTTGGCTTCCCAAGAACCCAACCCTACCTGACCGGCTTGTTTTCTGGGCCCACATCTGTAAAGCCCATTTCCTCCAGTTTGCAGCGCCTATACAGCTCATAGTGCCTGGTATGGGTCTGCTCTCGCAGGTCCTCCATGTTTGTACAAATGAGCATTTCCCGCAGCTTTACAAAGTCACAGTGGTTTTCATTTTCCACTAGCCAAAAAAAAAAAAAAGAAAAGAGCAACACTGGATTTTAATTCCTGGCACACAATTAAGTGTTTGCTGAATGAACGAATAAATGAAAACATGTGAAATAACAAATAGCAAAATGATCAGTTTGTTTAATTGCTACGATTATTTTATACAGGCAACCAAGGAAGAAACTCTTGCAGTATAAACACTGTATCATAGGCAATGTGAATTAACAGACCAGGAGATTTACTTTAAATTTAGTAGCCAATGGACCACCAGGAAATAGCAAAAGAGACAGAACTTATTGTTAACCAACTGTTCTAGTTATTTCACACTAATATTTTGTTAGCAGTTTACAAATTATCCTGAAGACGTTTCACATAATGTTTAAAAAGAGTATGTAATATTAGTTCACTAAAACTTCAAAGTAGTAAATTCTACAAACTCAAGAATACTATCTATCCATGCTATAATTATCAAATTCTTTTTATACAACACATTTATGATCCTGTGTTAGACACTATTCAAAATTAGTGAACACACTTACATGATCCTTCTTCTATGTTTACGGTGACTAGAGGACTACAAATAAATATATGTTATTGTGATCAACACTCTTTAGTATAATTACTTTTATATTTTTTATAAAATTAAAAATGTTACATTTTTTCAATATTTTTCATTAATTACAAAATTTATCAATTAAGAAAAAAAATCAGCATTTGGAAATCTATACTAGTAAAGGTGATCTATTCACCATTAATTAGCACTATAAGTAAATGAACCATACAGTACTACTTACTTACTCATTATAATGTCAGATAAATAATCTAAATGTCAAGTGAATTTAACTTTTTAAGTTGGCTGACTGGTTTATTCTGGAAATAGCTGGCAATACTTTTATCAGTAAAAATAAATAAATTATAAGATGGTTGACCGTCCTCATAGTTAAGTGGTAATTAGTGATGTTTTATGTCTCAACATTAGTTTCTACATTCACATTTTGGTCAGAGTGCCCCACTGTTGTTTCCCACCTACTAACAGGGTACCGCGGGGAGGTAACGTTTGTGTGGCATAATGAGAAGGGGGAGGCTCTACATGGCCTCCAGACTTTGGCTAAAATAGTACACAGCCAACTCCTCTGACAACCAATCACATCCAAACTAAGCATCACCCCAAAGAAGGCATGAAAGGCAGCTTTGAGATTACTAGATACATATTTCTATTCATCCTTTGTCTCATTTACCTTGTACAACACCCCAAGGGTACTGGCGAGCTTTGACCCCCTTGTTTCCAACTTTCACCACATCCATACTTCCCACAACAGCAAACGGCAACAGTCCCTGAAAAAGAATAACAAACACATCTCATACCAGTGTGATAACTGACTAGATAAAAGACATTTTATGTAAGAGAGAAGAGAATAATTTATTAAATAACAAACCTATTAAAATCAAATGGTCAGCTATGCCTCAGATTTTAAAACCTGCCAGTGAATATGTGCTAACTGTTCTACAAGAGTCATTTTGGCCGGGCGTGGTGGCTCACGCCTGCAATCCCAGCACTTTGGGAAGCCAAGGTGGGTGGATCATGAGGTCAGGAGATCAAGACCACAGTGAAACCCCATCTCTACTAAAAATACAAAAAATTAGCCGGGCGCGGTGGCGGGCGCCTGTAGTCCCAGCTACTTGGGAGGCTGAGGCAGGAGAACGGTGTGAACCCAGGAGGCGGAGCTTGCAGTGATCCGAGATCGCACCACTGCACTCCAGCCTGGGCGACAGAGCTAGACTCCGTCCCCCACCCCCCACCAAAAAAAAAAAAAAGAGTCATCTTTGGGCCCCATAAAGAAAAGTATTTACATGCAAGGCATTATGCTATTGGGAATACACACAAACAAAAAAATCTTATTTATTTTTATTTTTATTTTTTTGAGACAGTCTTGCTCTGTCGCCCAAGCTGAAGTGCAGTGAGTAACATGATCTCAGCTCACTGCAGCCTCCGCCTCCTGGGTTTCAGTGATTCTCCTGCCTCAGCCTCCTGAGTGGCTGGGATTACAGTTGCCCACCACAACACCCAGCTAATTTTTGCATTTTTAGTAGAGACGGGGTTTCACCATGTTGGCCAGGCTTGTCTCAAACTCCTGACCTCAGATGATCCGCCTGTATTGGGATTATAGGTGTGAGCCATCTATAATCCCAAAATGCTGAGATTATAGGTGTCAGCCACTACACCTGGCCGAAAAACAATTTTCCCCTAAAAGACAAAGATAATGTTGAGGAAATTACACATACACACACCCACAGTATACATATTGTATATGTGACTATACAATAGTGTATTCCTATTGTGTGTGTACAGTGTGTGTGTATAGATATGATACTAATATAAAGTAGTATACAAAGTCCCAAATTAATGTCAATATAGTAAATGTCCTAGAAATTGAGAGGAGTGAGAGATCACTGGGAGCAGGAAGATACAAGCTAAGCCAGATCAAGAAGAACAAGATTTAGATGGATGAGCAAAGTGGGAAGAAATGGCTTAGACAAGGAAAAGATTCTGAACAAAATGCAATAGCTAGGTTCAAAGGCAGGAGTAGACTGGTCTGTCTGAAGTTGAGGATTAATACAGGGGAAAAGTCTAATGTAAAAAGTATTAATTACTATGTTTAATATTTTTAAATTGACATATTTGGTTTCTTAATGGTGGCTTTCTGAATATTCTACGTGAGCACAAGAAATAAAATTAGATGTAAAGACAATTTAACATACAGGAATTAAGATCACCTCATTTACATTAGTCAGTTTTTTTATAGACTTAAGGTTTAGGTACAATAATATAAAAGTGGTATGAAAAATCAGAAAAGGAAAATAGAAGAAATGGAATGAACAATTATTCAAAGTCATTGGTAGGCGCTTAACAAAGGTGACATCATTTATCCCTCACAACCACCCTTAAGATGGGCAGTATTAACCTAACTTGGTAGATATGTTAAGTCTCAGGGAGGTTAATAACTCCAATGAACATATGGCCAAGCCTGTCGGATTTCAAAATCCATGATCCTACAAAACATAACCAGGTGTTTTAAAAATGTGTTAGCTTCAAGAAAGTAAAATAAAGAATCTAGTAACCTTCCATTGTATTAAATTAAAAGTTACATGAATGTAACTTGGCACTATAAGAGAGGAGGAGCGTAAATACTAGCTTTAAGAGGCCTCCTTAAAGATTTTAAGATTCTACAGCATGCAAAGAGAGGCTGTAAAGTCTTCTCATGTTTATAAAGACAGGGTAGGAAGGTGTCATCTTTCTAAGGCAATTACATATGGTTCCACAAAAGGTATATCCCAGTCTCACAAATGCATCACTTTATTTTGGTGAAAGCAGGGTGAAAGAAAGAAAAATATGCTTAAAAATAAATTCTCCTTACACTTTTTCCAACTTAAAAAATAAAATTTAAAACAATTTCTCATACTGAACTTTTTGAAAATTCACCTTGTTTGAAGTCTTTTTGGAAGACACAAGTGAAAGTATATTAGTAGCAATATTACTAATATACTATATTAGTTACAGTATATTACTAATATACTATATTACAGTTTTATTTTCACATGGAAAACAGAATTAACATTCAGTCAGGAGCTCACATTCATCGCAGCATTGTCCTCAGCGATAGTGTCATCATCTGTTGGGAACTGGTATATCTGGACGCCATTGCTGACCAATTCACTCATAAGCTTGATCTTAAACTCCTGTAATTCAGTTTTAGAAACCGTATCTGCTTTGGCAATCACAGGTATAATGTTTACCTATTAAGAATAAAGAAAAACAAAATCTTATTAAGGATTTTTTTTTAATCCTGTAGCTGTTTTTTCACTCAAAACCGTTCATTCTTTTCCCTAAACCTAGATTGGAGGGCTGGCAAACTATGGTCCATCTCGCTGTTGATTTTTATACATAAAGATTTACAGGAACACTGCCATGCCCATTTGCTTGTGTACTGTCTACAGTTGCATTCACACTACAACAGCAGAGATGAGTTACTGCTGCCAGAAACCATAGGGCCTATGAAGCCCGGTGTATTCACAGCCTGGCCCTCTGCAGAAAAGGCATGCCAACCCAGACTTAGATGGCCACTCCCCTGTATATATACACCCCTTACACGCTCATTCCTACAGATGCTGGCCACACAATCTTTTTTTTTTTGAGATGGAGTCTCGCTCTAATCCAGGCTGGTGTGCAGTGGTGCAATCTCAACTCACTGCAACCACTGCGTTCCGGGTTTAAGTGATTCTCTTCCCTCAACCTCCCAAGTAGCAGGGATTCCAGGCACCTCAATCAATGCTTTCAGAAAGCAGAACTCTGGTAAGATTAATCTTTCATTTGAATTTAGGTTTAGAAATCTCACATTTTCTTTTAAAATCTTGCAATTTCATCATATACTTAAAAAGTAAAATGTGATAAAAGGTAAACTGAATTGGCTCCTTAATTCACTAAGAATTTCTATTTTTTAATAATCTAAGCACTAAGTAACCAGGGTGACTGATCCCTCAGCAAAACTAAAAGACAGGTGAAGCTTCTCTTTCTGCCTCTTGTTTCAGGACTGACTCCATGCCTACCTGTGCCCCATTGTCACAGACTTAACTTAGACAGCAGAGGAAGGAAACCGTACATACTAATACCAATTAAAAGTGTTCATGATGCAAAGGAATAACTTCCTCAATATTATTTAAAGTCCTATCACTGACAGAGGGGAAGAGATTTGGGATTGTGAAGACTGAATAACTTGTAAATTTAGTTCTATAAGATTAATATCCCCACAAAAGACTGACAGCTCCACAAATTTGTGACTGGTGGTTCTTAAGTTTTTTAGTTTGTTTTTCATCAAAAACCTCAGGCTAATCAGTCATATAGATCAAGAGAGTAAAACCACAATGTAATTTTCAGATTAAAAGTAAAAAATTGGCCGGGCATGGTGGTTCACGTCTGTAATTCCAGCACTTTGGGAGGCTGAGGCAGGTGGATCACCTGAGGTCGGGAGTTCAAGACCAGCCTGATCAACATGGACAAACCCTATCTCTACTAAAAACACAAAAAACTTAGGTGGGCATGGTGGTGCATGCCTGTAATCCCAGCTACTCGGTAGGCTGCGGCAGGAGAATCACTTGAACCCAGGAGGCAGAGGCTGCAGTGACCCGAGATCACGTCATTGCATTCCACACTTCAGCCTGGGCAACAAGAGCGAAGAAAATGTGGCACATATACACCATGGAATACCATGCAGCCATAAAAAAGGATGAGTTCATGTCCTTTAGTAGGGACACAGATGCAGCTGGAAACCATCATTCTCAGCAAGCTATCACAAGAACGGAAAACCAAACACCGCATGTTCTCACTCATAGGTGGGAATTGATCAATGAGAACACTTGGACACAGGAAGGGGAACATCACACACTGGGGCCTGTTGTGGGGTGGGGGAGCGGGCAGGGATAGCATTAGGAGATACACCTAATGCAAATGACGAGTTAATGGGTGCAGCACACCAACATGCCACATGTATACATATGTAACAAACCTGCACGTTGTGCACATGTACCCTAGAACTTAAAGTATAATAAAAAATAAAAAGAGGAAAAAATTATAATTCCTATTCTATTCTTAATTTTTTTCTCTTCTCAAATTTCACATTGATGCCAAGTATATATCTGAATGTATCAGTCTTCCATATGCTCCAAAGGAGAGAAATGTTTTCTATCTACCTATGAAATTAATGGCAGAAAACTTTCTAGCAATCCTAAGTAAACAACTCTCCTGTTAAATTAGTCAAAGTACATAAACATTTTGATGCCAGGTCCTTAGTTTCAATATTATATACTTAGGTATTCAACAAATTATGCCAAGTTAATAACTTAGAATTGCTTGCACAATAAACTGCAGTAGACTGAATACTAAACATCAATGTTTACATGACTATTAGAGGGAGGGAAAGTAACAGATATTGCCCAAAGAGGGTCACTTGCCACCAATGGCATAAGAGAAGATAACTTTCCATGTCAAGCAGTTGAGTGTTCTGATTTTGAAGAACAGAAGACAACTATCCGGAGGCAGCCTGGGGAGTGGAGAGATGAGGTCAGCAAGCACACCTCTCATCTTTATGTAGTGCCCTTGTGTAAGTTAGAATTTCCCTACACTCGCCAGCTGACCCTACAAAAAATCTGTGTATTGCTATTTCAAATGGGCCAAATCAAGTAATTTAAGCATATCCTGGTTTTTCCTTTAAACTTATAACAAAGCTTAGGTGTTAACTTCCTGTCTAGTTTGTACAATAGAAAGATAAAGGCAGGATGTTGATAAGGGAGTCCCAATTTTAGAACTCGTCTCTCATCAACTGCATAAGGCAGAAATGAGTAGTGACAATCTTTAAATGAGTGCATGATACCCGTGACCTTTACTGTCACCATGAAAGATTTCATTTTGGTTTGAATGAAATAAGGTATTGGTCAAAAGGTAGTACTGTAACGCTCATCAATGTCTTTACAGCTGCTCCCCTCATCATCTGTGGGTTCTGCATCCACAGATTCAACCAAGGATCAAAAATATTAGGGGAAAAAATTTTTTTAATGACAATACAATAAAAATAATACAAATTTAAAAACACAGTATAACAACTATTCACATAGCATTTACATTGTATTAGATTTGTTTTTTTCAAGATGGAGTCTAGCTGTCACCCAGGCTGGAGTGCTGTCACGTGATCTCGGCTCACTGCAACCTCTGCCTCTCAGGTTCAAATGATTCTCCTGCCTCAGCCTACCCAGTAGCTGGGATTACAGGTGCCTGCTATCACGCCCAGCTAACTTTTAGTATTTTTATTTATTTATTTATTTATTTTTGAGACGGAGTCTCACTCTGTCGCCCAGGCTGGAGTGCAGTGGGCGATCCCGGCTCACTGCAAGCTCCGCCTCCCGGGTTTACGCCATTCTCCTGCCTCAGCCT
>NW_012119066.1:120973-137524 GCF_000951035.1 Colobus angolensis palliatus | reverse complement strand
TCGATCTCCTGACCTCGTGATCCGCCTGCCTCGGCCTCCCAAAGTGCTGGGATTACAGGCGTGAGCCACCACGCCCGGCCAATTTTTTGTGTTTTTAATAGAGACGGGGTTTCACTATGTTGGCCAGGCTGGTCTCGAACTCCTGACCTGATGATCCGCCCTCCTCAGCCTCCGAAAGTGCTGGGATTACAACCATGGGCCACCACACCTGGCCTGTAGTAGGTATTATAATGAGTAATCTAGAGATTATTTAAAGTATATGCAAGGATACAAGTAGGTTATATACAGTCATGTGCTACTTAACCATGGTGACATGGTTTCGATGTGTGTCTTCACCCAAAATCTCATGTAAAACTGTAATCCCCAGTGTTGGCGGGGTCTGGTGAGAGGGGACTGGATCATGGCGACAGAGTTGCCCCTTGCTGTTCTTGTGGTAGTGAGCGAGTTCTCACGAGATCTGGTTGTTCAAAAGTGTGTAGCACCTCCCCCTGCTCTCTCTTCCTCCTTCTCAGGTCATATAAGACATGCCTGCTTTCCCTTCACCTTCCGCCATGGTTTTAAGTTTCCTGAGGCCTCCCCAGCCAGGCTTCCTGTACAGCCTAAGGAACTGTAAGTCAATTAAACCTCTTTTCTTCATAAATTACCCAGTCTCAGATAGTTCTTTATAGCAATGCAAGAACAGACTAATAAATAAACATGTTGATAGGAATGCGAATATGACCTTAGGTGATTTTGATGTTGTGTGAACATCACAGAGTATACTCACACAAACCTTGATGTTATAGACTATGACACACCTAGGCTGTATGGTATGGCTCATTGTTTCTAGACTAGAAGCCTGTATAGCACGTAACTACACTGGATACTGTAGACAACTATAATACAATGGTAAGTATGTGTATATGTAGGCAACTATAATACAATGGTATGTGTATATCTAAACATATCTAAATACAGAAACATATAATACAGTACAGTAAAAATAAGGTATAATCTTATGGGACCACCATTCTATATTTGGTCCCTTGCTGACTAAAATATAGTTTTGCACTGCAAGACTGTCCTATACTATTTTATATAAGGAATTTCAGCATCCTCAGGGTATTGAAACCAATCCCCCTTGGATACCAAGGGATGACTAGGAAGCATCTAGAATTAGTTATTACAAGAGTTTGCAGGTTGAACTGCTGGTTCAAGGTGGACTGCCTCTGAACAAGTGCTCATTAGCTCTTCCATTTATTCCTGAAAATCCACTAAGGGAATACATCAATATAAATTGCTAGAAGTACCATATAACCCAACCATCTCATTACTGGGTATATACCCAAAGGATTATAAATCATGCTGCTATAAAGACACATGCACATGTATGTTTATTGCGGCACTATTCACAATAGCAAAGACTTGGAATCAACCCAAATGTCCATCAGTGACAGACTGGATTAAGAAAATGTGGCACATATACACCATGGAATACTATACAGCCATAAAAAAGGATGAGTTTGTGTCCTTTGTAGGGACATGGATGCAGCTGGAAACCATCATTCTCAGCAAACTATCACAAGAACAGAAAACCAAACACCGCATGTTCTCACTCATAGGTGGGAACTGAACAATGAGATTACTTGGACTCGGGAAGGCGAACATCACACACCGGGGCCTATCATGGGGAGGAGGAAGGGGGGAGGGATTGCACTGGGAGTTATACCTAATGTAAATGATGAGTTGATGGGTGCAGCACACCAACATGGCACAAGTATACATATGTAACAAACCTGCACGTTATGCACATGTACTCTAGAACTTAAAGTATAATAATAATAACAAAATAAATAAATAAATAAATAAAATTGCTCCTGGCTAACACTTCTTAAAGACTTCTGATGACTCAAAGGTGGGTGGGTTGGCCAGTACCTCGAATACCAATACATAAATATCCTCAATAAACTGTGCCTGTTAATTTTTAAATAAGTTTTAAATAACAATAAATAACAGAGGTCCTTCATATATGCCAGGCATTGTGCTAAATGCTTTGTAATGTTCATCTCAGCTAATCTTCCCAAAAGTCTTAAGAGTTAGCTCTCCCTAGCCCTTTTTTTTTTTTGAGATGGAGTCTCGCTCTGTTGCCCAGGCTGGAGTGCAGTGTCGTGAATTCAGCTCATTGCAAGCTCCACCTCCCGGGTTCACCCCATTCTTCTGCCTCAGCCACCCGAGTAGCTGGGACTACAGGCGCACGCCACCACATCCTGCTGATTTTTTTTTGTAGTTTTAGTAGAGACAAGGTTTCACAGTGTTAGCCAGGATGGTCTCGATATCCTGACCTCGTGATTCGCCCGCCTCAGCCTCCCAAAGTGCTGGGATTACAAGCATGAGCCACCGCGCCTGGCCTCTAGCCCTATTTTACACATGAAAAATTGAATCCGAGTTCATCCAAGGCCACAGAGCTGCTAAGTGGCAGGGCTGAAGCAGAATCCAAGCAGTTCAGCATGACGGCCATGTCCTAACCCCTCTTGACTGCCTGTTTTATACCCGGATGGGGAGACCTCAGCTAACTTTTAAGACAATCTTCTTTTTTTTTTTTCAGATGGAGTTTCACTCTGTTGCCCAGGCTGGAGTGCAGTGGTGCAATCTCGGCTTACTACAACCTCCACCTCCCGGGTTCAAGCGATTCTCCTGCCCCAGTCTCCCGAGTAGCTAGGGCTACAGGCGTGTGCCATCATGCCCGGCTAATTTTTGTGTTTTTAGTAGAGACAGGGTTTCACTATGTTGGCCAGGCTGGTCTCGAATTCCTGACCTTGTGATCCGCCCGCCTTGGCCTCCCAAAGTGCTGGGATGATAGGCATGAGCCACCATGTCCGGCCCGACAACCTTCTTATGTAAAATAAGAGGCAGGTAGTTTTACAGGGTAGTTTACACTTTTATCATAAAAAATAAAGAATATATTTAAATCACCAAAGTTGGAAAAGATTAGATAATATATACTTATACAGTATACTAAAGCAAACTTCTATGGCAGATAGGCTCTTACTGAGCATGCCTATTTGCTAAACCCTCTATTTACATGGATCAATTTAATTAATTTTCATATCTGCCTCTTGAGGTAGTTCTTCTCCCCAGTTTTTATTTAAAAGTGAAGGACACTGAAAATCACTTAAGTTCACTGAGGCTCAGAGGGCTAAAGAAACTTGCAAGATCAGACAGCTAGTAAATGACAGAGCCAGTATTTAGAGCCATCCTCTACTGACACCAGCTTCTACAAATCTTTATACAAACTACCTCATGTTGCTCCACTCTAGCTAAGACAAAACTGCACACTCTTGTTTTTATGTTCCTTTAACAAATATGAATTTCCATATAATCAGACTCAACTATGAAAACAACTGGTTAAATGGTTAGAACATCTGATCACATGTGATCAGGTGAACAGACTGTCATATAAGCTACATCAATTTTTGCTAAAACCAGGGGACCAAGTGATTAGTCAAAAGTAAATCGACCGATGTGCCAAAGCTTCACTAGGCAGGGCTTCAGGCTTTCCATACAGGTTTCTGCAGAGAAAGCAGCAGCATCCAGAACCTTGGATTTTGAATTCAACTTACACAGTTAGTAACCAGGATCATGAAAGCTTCATTTTGCATACCATTTGAGATTACGGAAAATTCTAATGTTTCTTTAATATAAGATTACTGTCTTTAGCCATCTTTTAAACAAATATAAAAATCTAAAGTGAGTTAGTTTATGAATTTTTCTATAGCTCCCCTAAATTTATATATAGCTCCTTGACTCAGAAATTCAAAAATAGGTTTTCTCAGTATGGTCCAAATTAAAATGTATTTTATGACAATATCTAATGAAACATTAGACCTCAATTCTTGTTAATGAAGTTCTTCTCACTTAATAGTTTCATAAAGTAAAATTAGTATCAACTGAATTCTGCATTAAAAATGTAGAGAATATCAATGTTCTGGCATGCAATTTAATCACTAAAAAGGGAACTACAATTTTATTGCAATATTCCTTCTTTGCATCTCATCTTCCAAATTGAATTTCTCTGAAAAAATAAGCTAGATGGAAATATAAAATGTTTTAAAGATTTCCAGGCACTGGACATGGTGGCTCATGCCTGTAGTTCTAGCACTTGAAGAGACCAAGGAAGGAAAATCACTTAAGTCCAGGAGTTTGAGACCAACTGGGCAACATTGCAAGACACCCAACTCTATAAAAAAAAAAAGTTAAAAAGTTAGCTGGTGTGGTAGTACATGCCTACAGTCCCAGCTACCTGGGAGGCTGAGGCAGGAGGACCATTTGAGCCCACAAGTTTGAGGCTGCAGTAAGCCACGATCTCACAACTACCTCCAGTCTGGGTGACAGAGTGACTCTATCTCTAAAAAAAATAATTAAAAAAAGATGCACAGCATAACAGTTACAATACATACCCATATTGTAAAAATATTTTAATAGTTCAAAATAAATATGAAAGTATGGTAAGTTGATTCCTTTCCTCAACCCACCTTGCTGTCAAGGTTCTTCATGGTTAAGAGATCAAGTGTCTTCAGAGAGTGGCCTGTTGGTGAAATGAAGTAGAGGCACACATGGATGCGAGAATCATGGTAGGTAAAGAGAGAACGCTTAATCTTCAGCTCTTCTTGGAGATAGGCCTCAAACTGAGCATCTATGTAGTCAACTATTGGTTGGTAGCTGAAAAATTATTTAAATGTTTAATACAACATTATTTGTGCTACCTTACGACATCTGTGCAACTCTTAGAAGTTTGAGGTCTATATTTTCATTGATTAATAAACAGTTAATATCTATGCTGAACAGATAACTGTAGTGATAAAAAAAATGTGCAGAACATGCACAAAAGCTATACAAGTGCTTCTCAACTTACAATGGTGTTACATCATGATAAATCCATCACATAAGCTGAAAATATTAGCTGAAAGGCATTTAATATCCAAATAAACCTATCATAAAGTTGAGAAATCATTAAGTCAAACTATCCTAAATTCAGTATCATTTGTACTTCCAAAACCGTCAGGGTAATCTGTGCTTGAAACGGTATTGAATTTACATTGATTCATTCTCATAGTCACTCACACACTGAGTCCCTTTCTGACATAGCTTCCCACACTTACCAGACTGCTGAAAGAGGCTGGCAGCAGTCTAATTTGTAATCAAACTGGTACATGGCTTATTATTTACCTAATTGAGAAAATGCATAGGTATCAATACTCAAAAGATATTTAAGTCAAAGTCCATGACTCCTTGCCTCTTAGATTTACAGGGCACGAAAAGCGTAAGTAAAGAAGAAAGGCATACATCAGCTGAAAGTATCTAACTAGTAATGCTGGCATGTTTTTATTTTCATTTAATTATAAATAAAGGAAAGGCCAATTACATCCTCTGCTCAGATAACTCCTCCCTGGAAATGCAGTCTTCCTTCTGGCTGTCTCATGTTATTCAGCCTTCAAGATGCAAATCAAATCACAGTGCATGTGCAGAGCAGTGTGCTAATGCTATTCCAAGAATAGTCTGTGAGCATTCCAAGTTCTGATATGTTAAACCACTGCCTTTGCAACTTACTTTTCTACTCTTAACTATTCTCATTAAACAAATCTGGGTTTCCAAGTGAAAACAACAACAAACAGTTCCCATGTCAAATTCCCTGGAAACCTTTGTAATTATCCTTCTAGCCCTATAATGAACCAGTACCTTGAGCAGCTGAGGTACTTAATAAATGTGTACAGAATTAAATTCTTCTATAAAGTTGCCTGACCTTCTAGTCCTTGAGGATCATCACTTCTTTTAAAATTATAGAATACACATTGTTCTCCCTATGCAAATGGTAAACAATGTGAGGACTGAGACAGTATCTTATACATCTGTGTTTTCCACTAGAACTAGCATAGGCTAGGCTCAGTGGCTCACATCTGTAATCCTAATGGTTTGGGAGACCAAGGCAGGAGGATCACTTGAGGCCAGGAGTTCAAGAACAGCCTGGACAACAACACAGCAAGAACCCCTAAAAAATTTTAAAAATCAGCCAGGCATTGTGAGGTGCCTATAGTCCTAGCTACTTGGGATGCTGAGATGGGAGATCCCTCAAGCCCAGAAATTCAAAGCTGCAGTGAGCTGTGATTGTGCCACTGCACACCAGCCTAGGTGACAAAGCAAGATTCTGTTTTAAATGAATGTTTTAAAAAAATTCATTTAAACACAGGGTCTCGCTGTGTTGCCAGGGCTGGTCTTGAACTCCTAGCCTGAAGCAATCATCCTGCCTTGACCTCCTAAAGCACTGGGATGACAGGCATGAGCCATGACACCTGGCCTCAAAAAATGATATTTTTTTAAATAAGTAAATAAATTAAATAAATAGCCTAAAACCTTGAACATTACAAGAATTCAATTCATCATCAGAGTGATTATTTTAACAACAGCAAGTGGTCCTTCGGAAAGTGGTCTAAATGTGACCCAATAGGATTCACTTCCCAAAACAATAAAATGGGAAAAATTAATCTGTTAAGTATATATTTCAAATAAACATTCCAAAGAAGCTTTTATTAATGACCTGAAATAGGTCAGTAAGAGGACCTATTATATGACCTAAATAAATAACCATAAATATACCTCTATCTGAATGTTTTGTCTTATGCTATTCAAGAATGAAAACCGTAAAGATTTTCTGCTAAATAAATAATATGCCATTCTTTCATAATCTGGACAAAAAGATAAAAATATGAATCAGAGAGATTAAAAGACACAAGATATAATGAGAAGATCTAACATACATTTCATCAGTTTTCAAAGAAAAAAAAACAGAAAAAGGGGCAGAGGCAATATTTACAGAAGAAATGTCTGAGATTTTTTAAAAAGAACTGACGGACACTATTCAGAGTCAAGAACTCAAACATATCACAAGCAGGGTAAATTAGAAATAAAAAAAACCCAGATACAGCATAGCAAAATTGGAGAACAATAAAAACAAAGATCTTAAAAGCACTGGAGGAACAAAAGGAGAGGACCCTTAAGGGAGACTCCTTAATAGCAAAGATAGAAGCCAGGAGAGAGTGGAATGATATTTCCAATGGAAGAAAGAAAATAACTGGCAACCCAGAATTGCATATCCAACTAAAATTTCAAGTATGTGAGCAAAACACAAATTTTTGGTTAATAAATGGTAATACACATATACTGGTCATATAATAATACCTTGTGTAGTTAAAAAATAGAGAACTCGGCCAGGCATGGTTGCTCACTGTAATTCTAGCACTTTGGGAGGCCAAGGCTGGAAGATTACCTGAGGTCAGGAGTTCAAGACCAGCCTGGCCAATATGGTGAAACCCTGTCACTACAAAAATACAAAAATTAGCCAGGCATGATGGCGGGTGCCTGTAATCCCAGGTACTCAGGAGGCTGAGGCAGGAGAATTGCTGGAGTGCAGGAGGTAGAAGTTGCAGTGAGCCAAGATCGCTTCATTGTACTCTAGCCTGGGTGACAATGAGACTCCACCTCAAAATTAAAAAAAAAAAAATAGAAAAAGAGAGAGAGAACTCGGTCAGGTAGTGGCTCACGCCTGCAATCCCAGCACTTTGGGAGGCCAAGGCAAGAAGATCGCTTGAGGCCAGGAGTTTGAAATCAGCCTGGCCAACATGGCAAAATCCCATCTCCACTAAAAATACAAAAATTAGCTGGTGGGGTGGCGTGTGCCTGCAGTCCCAGCTACACAGGAGGCTGAGGCTTAAGAATCACTTGAACCCAGGAGGGGGAGGCTACAGTAAGCCGAGATCGCACCACTGCACTTCAGCCTGGGTGATGGAGTGAGACTGTCTCAAAAAAAATAAAGAGAGAGAGAGAGAGTTAATATATAATAGTAATCAGGAGAAGGGATTAACAAAATTTAACTGTTCTAAATTTAATTTCATTGTCTATTTGTATTATCAAGAAGTATAAACACTCATCTTCAACCTTAAGTGAAAGATCGTATGTGATAATGTGTAGAGAACCACTATAAGCATAGAACTCAGGCAAGAAAGGAAAAATAAATATAGAACTGGCAGGACAAATGGGAAACACAAAAAAAGATGGTAGATTTAAACCTAAATTTATCGGTAATTACATTAATTGTGAAGGAACTACACGATCAAATAAAGGGTAAGCATTTTCAGACTGGGCTTTAAAAGGACAATATGCTCAATAAGAAACATGTCTAAAGCACAAGGGCACAGAAAGGTTCAAAGTAAAGGGACTGAAAAACTACACCCAACATACATAAGAAAGCTGCAGACAACACAGACACGGAAGCGTTACAAGAGAAAAAAGGTCACTACATAATAATAAAAGTGTCAACGCTTCAGGATAAAATAAAAATGGAGATTAGAAATCTACTGAAGTTGTTGGCCGGGCGTGGTGACTCATGCCTGTAATCCCAGCACTTTGGGAGGCTGAGAAGGGTGGATCACCTGAGGTCAGGAGTTCAAGGCCAGCCTGGTCAACATGGTGAAACCCCATCTCTACTAAAAATACAAAAATTAGCTGCGTGTGCTGGTGGGCACCTGTAATCCCAGGTACTCGGGAGGCTGAGGCAGGAGAATCGCTTGAACCCGGGAGGCGGTGGTTACAGTGAGCCGAGATCACGCCACTGCACTCTATCCTGAGCAATGGAGTGAGACTCTACCTCAAAAAAGAAAAACACATCTGGAGAAAGCACCCAAGTTTCTGGCTAAAGATTGATATGTACATGCAGGACAGCAAAATACCCATGACCATGGCCATTTCCTATATTAGAGCTATGCTAGTGGTAACAACATGCTATACACTTCTGAAAATTCATTTTGAATGTACACTTAAAATCAGTAAAGTTAGGCCGGGAGAGGTGGCTCACGCCTGTAATCCCAGCACTTTGGGAGACCGAGGCAAGCAGATCACTTGAGGTTAGGAGTTTGAGACTAGCCTGACCAACATTGTGAAACCCTGTCTCTACTGTTTCAAAACCTAGCCAGGTGTCATGGCGGGCACCTGTAATCCCAGCTGTTCGGGAGGCTGAGGCATGAGAATCACCTGAACCCGGGAGGTGGAAGTTGCAGTGAGCTGAGATTGTGCCACTGCACTCTGGCCTAGGTGACAAAGCGAGACCCTGCCTCAAAAAAAAAAAAAAAAAATCAGTAAAGTTTATTCTATGTAAAGTATACATTAATAAAGCTTATTTAAAAAGAACTAAACAAAGGTCTGGGGGAAAAAAGCCTATTTCAGAGCAGTGGCTCCTCTGGAGGAAGAAATGGGACTGAACACAGGGGAATGGCTAAAGTGTGTTCCAACTGATCTATACCATTTGATATTTTCACAGAATCATATTTATATATTGCTTTGGTAATTGATAGAATACAAACAATCCAACAAATAAGTTAATGAGAAAAAACAAGTTATAAAATGGGCAAAAGAAGAAAGCATTCCCCTTGAGAACTGAAACAAGATAAGGATGCCTGCGCTCACCACTCTTATTTCACACAGTACTTGAAGTCCTGGTCAGAGAAATCAAGCAAGAGACAGAAATAAAAGGCATCCAAATAGGAAAGAAAAAGGCAAATTATATCTTTGCAGACAATATAATTTCATGCCTAGAAAACTCCAAAGACTCCGCCAAATGGCTCCTGAACTGATAAACAACTTCAGTAAAGTTTCAAGATACAGAATCAATATACAAAAAATCAGCAGCATTTCTGTATATCAATAATGGTCAAGCTGAGAGCCAAATCAAGAATACAATGCCATGTACAACAGACACACACACACACACTCAGTCACTCACTCACGCAAAAGCCTAGGAATATATCTAACCAAGGAGGTGAAAGATATCTGAAAGAGAACTACAAAACACTGCTAGAAGAAATCACAGATGACACCAACAAACTAAAAAACATTCCATGCTCATGGAATCAATATAGTTGGAAGAATCAATATAGTGAAAATGGCCATACTGCCCAAAGCAATCTGCAGACTCAACGCTAATGCTGTTTTTTTGTTTTGTTTTTGAGACAGGCATCACTCTGTCCACCCAGGCTGGAAGGGCAGTGGCATGATCACGGCTCACTGCAGCTTCGACTTCCCAGGCTCAGGTGATAGTCCCACTTCGGCCTCCCAAGTAGCTGGCAGTATAGGTGCCCACCAACATGCCTGGTTAATTTTTTAAAATTTTTTGTAGAGACAGGGTCCCACCATGTTGCCCAGGCTAATATCAAGACTCCTGAGCCAGCGATCCTCTCCTTGACCTCCCAAAGTGCTAGGATTACAGGCATAAGGCACTACAACTGGCCTCAACGCTATTTCTATCAAACTACCAATGTCATTTTTCACAGAATTAGAAAAAACTATTCTAAAACTCATAATAGCCAAAGCAATACTAAGCAAAAGAACAAAGCCTGAGGAATCACATTACTTGACTTCAAACTATAAGGCTACAATAACCAAAACAGCATGGTTGTGGTACAAAAACAGACAAATAGACCAATGGAATAGAATAGAGAACCTAGAAATAAAGCCGCACACCTACAGGCATCTGATCTTCAACAAAGCTGACAAAAATAAGCAATGGGGAAAGGACTCTCTATTCAATAAATGGTGCTAGGACAACTGGCCAGCCATATGCAGAAGAATGAAACTGGACCCCTATGTTTTACCATAAACAAAAATTAACTCAAGATGGATTAAAGACTTAAACGTAAGACCTCAAACAATAAGAATCCTGGGAGAAAACCTAGAAAACACCATGCTGGACACTGGCCTTGGAAAAGAATTTACGATTAAGTCCTCAAAAGCAAATGCAACAAAAACAAAAATTGTCAAGTGGGACCTAATTACACTAAAGAGCTTCTACATAGCAAAACAAACCATCATCAGAGTAAACACACAACCTACACAATGGGAGAAAATTTTTACAAACTATACATCCAACTATAGTCTAGCAGCCAGAATCTGTAAGAAACTTACAATTAAACAAGGAAAAAACAACCCCATTAAAAAGTGGCCAAAAGACATGGACATACAAGCAGCAACAAACATGAAAAAATGCTCAACATAACTCATCAGAGAAATGCGAATCAAAACCACAATGAGATACCATCTTACAACAGTCAGAATGGCTATTACTAAAAAGTCAAAACACAACAGATACTGGCGAGACTGTAGAGAAAAGGAAACGCTTGTACCCTGTTGCTGGGAATGTAAATTAACGCAGCCACTGTGGAAAGCAGTTTGGAGTATTCTCAAAGAACTTAAAACAGAACTACGATTCGACCCAGCTATTCCAACTTAGAATATATCCAAAAGAAAATACATCGTTCTACCAAAAAGACACATGTACTCGTATGTTCATCATAGCTCTGTTCACAATAGCAAAGACATGGAATCAACCTAGCTGCCCATTAATGTGGACTGGATAAAGCAAATGTGGTACACACATACCATGGACTCCTACACAGCCATAAAAAAAAAACAAAATCAAGTCTTTTGTAGCAACATGGATGAAGCTGGAGGCCATTATCCTAAGCAAATTAACTCAGGAACAAAAAACCAAATACCATATGTTCTCACTTGTAAGTAAGTGGGATCTAAACATTGGGTTAAAGTGGGATCTAAACATTGGGTACACATGGATATAAAGATGGCAACAACAGACACTGGGGACTACCAGAGTGGGAAGGGAGAAGTGGGGTAAAGGCTGAAAAATTAACTATTGGTACTATGCTCACTACCTGGGTAATTGGATCACTTGTACCGCAAACCTCAGCATCACACAATATACCCATGTAACAAACCTGCAACTGTACCCCAAATCTAAACAAAAATTTGAAATTGTTTTTTAAAAGGAAAAAAAAGAGATACTTATAAAAATGGAAATAAGACTGAGAGCAGTAGCTCACGCCTGTAATCCCAGCACTTTGGGAGGCTGAGGCCAGTGGATCGCCTGAGGTCAGGAGTTCGAGACCAGCCTGGCCAACGTAGTGAAACCCCATCTCTACTAAAAACACAAAAAAATTAAGTGTGGTGCCAGGTGCCTGTAATCCCAGCTACTTGGAAGGCTGAGGCAGGATAATCGCTTGAACTGAGGAGGTGGAAGTTGTAGTGAGTTAAAATCACGCCACTGCACTCCAGACTGGGTGACAGAGCGAGACTCCTCAAAAAAAAAAAAAAAAAAAATTGAAATACATTTCAAAAAAGAAAATGAAACAAAAAGTTATTACTTTACCAATCCTTTTCCCTCTTTTATAGTTTAAATTTGATACAGAATCTCTACTCAATCTTTATACAAGCTTAGGAGAAATATGAAAAGAAATAGAGACATCAGGTAAAATATAAACTAAAATTTCACTATCAAAACTTTCCTGCAATGATTAATAATTTAACTGGCTAATTTGATTAGAATTTTACAAAAAATTCACACATCAGGTATTTGGCCATTGTCTATAATTGTTCTTGTATGTCTTATATTTTTTTTCTTCAAGGAGGTAAGCCCTGCCTGAAAATTAGTATAATTAATATACATTGAATTTGCATGTCAGGAAATAATTAAAGCTACTTTCACTGAAATGCACATTTTAATAAGGTGATTCAAATTATTCTAAAGAAATTAGAAAAATGGATAGAAAAATGTCAATGTGCTAATAAGAACAAAATATTGCTTAATTATTTTATTGTTAAAAATCAATGTATGGAAGGAAAGGTATGGATTACCATAGGAGAAAATCAAATCATAGTTCATAGGGCTACAAGGCAAATGTCTTGAAACAAGAAAAACTTGTTTTATTTCAAGAAGAAAACACGTACCTCTCTTCTTTATTTATTTGGTCACCAAATCCCACTGTATTCACAATGGTCAATTTCAATCGAACATTACTTTCCTGGAGTTCATATGTCTGAGCTTTAAGTTTAACATTTGGGCAAAAATGTGAGGATTCATAGTCTTCAAAATTCGTATTAAACAATGTGTCAATCAGTGTTGATTTTCCAATTCCAGTTTCCCCTGAAACACACAAAGGTACATCTTTATGGTTGTATGAATGGCTGAAAAGAAATATAACTGTAAATGCCTAGAGTGGTTTCAAAGATCCCAAGTACTTCAAAGGCCAGGGTACGCATGAAAGAAATACACACTATGGCTGGTCCCGCAAGTCATTAGCAGAGCACAGAGTAAGTGTGCCAAGCTACTCAGGACTCTGACAACAACACTGAAATGTTTATAGAACAAGCCAAAAGTTTAAAGCTAAGAAAAACAAAACTAACAGAATCTAAACAACTGAAGAGAATCCCTGGGATCATGATTTCAAATTGATAACATAAGCATCGTTCTGCCCATGACAAGAATGAAGTGAGTACAAGGAATATGAAGGAACAACTTAGAGGAAGATAAGGTGGCACGTACCCACACAGAGAATATTAAAGCAGAAACCTTGCTGAATGGATCTGTTCACCAGCTGATCAGGCAAACTCTCAAAACCAACATGGCCAGACATAGTCAAGGAACGAATATTTTCTCTTTTCTGAAGGAAAATAAGAACAAAAACAACAGCGATAATAATAGTAATAAAAAACTTTGACTTAAATAGGATGTAGGCATACTTGAAAGGATAAATATATCAAACAAATAAAAAATTTTATAATCATTATACCTCATCTAAGATACAAGTGATTAAGTAAATTTTCAGGAAAAGAAACCTGTGTCCAGATCCTCAAAACACACATTTCTTATCCCTTTCATACAACGAGAGTCTAGCACTATGTGTAACATTAAAACATTCGATTTCCAAAATAGGAAAATATCCAACTATGGCATATTCACTTACCAAATAAAAAGTTAAAGTCCATTTGTTTATAAATTTTTAACAACTTAGAAAATTCTTACATTAAAATGTCAAGTGAAAAAAAAATACAAAACAAAAGTACAGATACAGGTTCAGCTCCTGGTAATGCAGAGTAACTTAGGTCAAACTTACCCGTCTACTGATATTACTATTACAAGCAACCCTTTTAAGTCACTAGAGTGCAACCAAAGGCAGATAGACACTGGACAGAATAAGACTAGAGGGAAGAAAACTTATCAGGTGAGAAGAGTTTATGTAGCTTTTTCCCTGAAGACACTCCCTAGTCATTATGGCAAAAGGAAGACAGAGCTCAGGAGGGAAGTTATAGTCTTCATGGGTTAAGATGTCCATTGGAGACTGGGGCAGGCAGATTGGTTGGAAATTCAGGGAGAAAATTCCACAAAGAAGGGAGTCCAAAATCTACAAACACACTGCACTCAAATCCATGGCTGATGGCCAAACTGCACACATACAGAGGGAATACAAAGATCCCAGAAGGGGGAAAATGGAAATTGGGAGGAGTTATGCAGAGTTTTCAAGTGCCATCTTGAGGAGATGAACAGAGCTTAAATTTTAAGCCTGTAAGTTAAAGAGTCTCCTGTAAACACCCTAGCCTTCTACTGAAACCCTAGGAGTAAGGTCCATAACTCAGCAATCAGAAAGCATAGCTGAAGCAGACGTGCCTTAACAAAGCCTTTAACAAGGCTCAACATGATCAATGTGATCAGTCAGCAATTTAATTACCTGTTGGAACAAAGTTCAACATTCTGCAGAAGAAAACAGAATCTAGCATCTCCATAGTATCTACTATACAATAAAAATTATTATGACAGGGAAAAAAACAGAAAAATGTGATTCATGGTCAAGAAAGAAAGTCAACAGAAAGAGATCCACAATGAACCAGATGTTTAATTAGCAGGTAAGAACTTCAAATAATGACAACAAATATGCTAAAGAATCTACAGGAAAAAGATGGCTATCATGGGTGGCATGACAGGGAATTACAGAAAGATATGAAAGAGCTCGCAACAGCAAAAAGCAGCAGACAATTTCTAGAATGTAAAAATGCAACATCTGAAGTAAAAAATATATTTAGTACTAACAGCAGATCAAATAATGGAAGAGACATTTGTTCAATAGTTATTATCCAAGCTAAAAATCTCACAGAAAGAAAAAAGATAAAACCATGCCAGTCTTAAAAACTTGTGTGAGAGTATCAAATAGTCTAACATACCAGTAATTGGAATACAAGGAGAAAAGTTAGAGAAAGAGGAGAGAAGGTGAAAGTGTGGGGTAGGAGGGAGGGAAAAAACTATCTAAGTAATAGTGACTGAAAACTTTCTAATTTTCTAAACTTGAACTCAGAACAAGAATTTTAGCAAACTACAAAGAGGAATATCCAAAGGAACCCACATCTAGGGACATCACAGCAAACTGCTAAAAAACAAAGATAATGAAAACTTTAGGCCCAGCGTGGTGGCTCATGCCTGTAATTCCATCACTTTGGGAGGCCGAGGCAGGTCGATCATGAGGTCAGGAGATTGAGACCATCCTGGCTAATATGGTGAAACCCTGTCTCTACTAAAAATACAAAAAATTAGCCAGGCATGGTGGCGCACACCTTTAGTCCCAGCTACTCAGAAGGCTGAGGCAGGAGAATCGCTTGAACCTGGGAGGTGGAGGTTGCAGTGAGCCGAGATTGCACCACTGCACTCCAGCGTGGGTGACAGAGCGAGACTCCATCTCAAAAAACAACAACAACAACAACAAAAACACGAAAATTACCCGGGAGTGGTGGTGCCTATAATCCCAGCTACTCGGGAGGCTGAGGTGGGACGATCACTTAAACTCGGGAGGCGGACATTGCAGTAAGCTACAGATGTTTAAGAAACAATGCAAACCGGAAGACAAAACAATGACCCCTACAAAATGCTAAAAAAAAAAAAAAAAAAAGACAAAGTAGAATTCTATAGCCAACGAAAACATCCTTCAAAAATGAAGGCAAAATGAAGACAACTTCAGATAAATAAAATCTGAGAAAATCCACTGCTCGTTGGCCCACGGTATAAGAAATGATAAAAGCTCTTTAAGAGAAAGGAAAATGACAACAGATCTACAAAAAGGAATGAAGATCATCAGAAAGGTAAATATGTGGGTAAATGTAAGAGAGGTTTTTTTTTTAACTTCTTGAAAATAGAAATGTTTAAAGCAATAACAAAAACAATGTGTTACAGGTTATATGCACAAGTAAAATGTATAAGAAACACAAAATACAGGAGGAGGACTGAAGGAATATTATTATAAGATTTCTACAGTATACATAAAGTGTTACATACATAAATTTTTTTTTGAGATTGAGTTTTGCTTTTTTGCCCAGACTGGAGTAAAGTGGTGTCATCTTGGCTCACTGCAACCTCCGACCACCAGGTTCAAGGGATTCTCCTGCCTCAGCCTCCCGAGTAGCTGGAATAACAAGCGCCCACCACCATGCCTAGGTAATCTTTGTATTTTTAGTAGAGATGGGGTTTCACCATGTTGGCCAGGCTGGTCTCAAACTCCTGACCTCAGGTCACTGCAACCTCTGCCTCCCAGGTTCAAGGGGTTCTCCTGCCTCAGCCTCCCAAGTAGCTGGGATTACAAGCGCCCACCACCATGCCTAGCTAATTTTTGTATTTTTAGGAGAGACAGGGTTTCA
>NW_012119066.1:117087-120921 GCF_000951035.1 Colobus angolensis palliatus | reverse complement strand
GGTAATCTTTGTATTTTTAGTAGAGATGGGGTTTCACCATGTTGGCCAGGCTGGTCTCAAACTCCTGACCTCAGGTGATCCATTCACTTCAGCTTCTCAAAGTGCTAGGATTACAGGCGTGAGCCACCGCGCTGGGCTAAAATTTTATATTGTTTGAAGGTTGGGTGTGGTAAGTTAGAGCCTAGGTCAATTACTACCAAAAAAAAAAAAAAAAAAGCCAAAGAGGTATAGCTAATAAGCCAAAAGCAGAAATGAAATGGAGTCATAAAAATTCTCTATTAATCCAAAAGAAGGTAGGAAAGAAGAAAACGAAAGGACAATGACACATATAGAAAACTAGTTATCAAGAAAATGTACAATGTCTGCCTCCCGAGTTTAAGTGATCCTCCCACCTCAGCCTCCCGATAGTTGGGATTATAGGCGCCACCACACCTGGGTAATTTTCGTGGTTTTTTTTTGTCTGTCTGTTTTTGTTGTTGTTTGTTTGTTTTGTTTTTTGTTTTTGAGATGGAGTCTTGCTCTGTCACCCAGGCTGGAGTGCAGTGGTGTGATCTCGGTTCACTGCAACCTCCACCTCCCAGGTTCAAGCAGTCAGGTCAGGCGTGGTGGCTCACGCCTATAATCTCAGCATTTTGGGAGGCCAAGGCAGGCAGGTTACTTGAGGTCAGGAGTTTGAGACCAACCGGACCAGCATGGCAAAACCCCATCTCTACTAAAAATACAAAAATTAGCTGGGCATGGTGGTGCATGCCTGTAGTCCAGCTACTCAGGAGGCTACAGAATGAGAACCGCTTGAACCTAAGGCAGAGGCTGCAGTGAGCCAAGATCCTGCCACTGGAAAAAATTCATAAAAATAAAAATAAATAAAAAGTAAAATTGAATATCCAAAAAAGCAGCTAAAATAAAAAGGCTGAACATGTCAAGTGATGGAGATAACGAAGAACTAGAATGCTGATAAATTTGCTAGTCTGAATGCAAAATGGTACAGTTGCTTTGGAAACTACCTTGGCAGTTTCTTATGAAGTTAAAAACATGCTATCATATAGCCAAAAAAAAAAACCCGCTTGGAGGTATCCAAAATAATGAAAATGTATGTCCACACAAGAACTTATGCATCAATGTTCACAGCCGTTTTATTCCCAATGGTCAAAAACTGGAAACATCCCAAATATCAAACAAGTGGTGAACAGATAAACTGTAGTATACTAAACTACTGATATATGTCACAACATGGATGACGAGCTAGGTATCCCGACAGTGATTTATTTACTGAGGTTTGAGTTTTTAAAAATATGCATTATGTGCATTTTTCACATAATCATATATTCATACGTGTATACACACACACACACACACACACACACACACACACACAGATGTAAATGTCTCAAAGGGTGATGACAGACTATTGAGAATGGTTACCAGTCAGCAGTAGACTAACAGGCTGGGGTGAGAAGAAATTGCTGTTTATTGTATATAGTGGGCAGAATTCTAAGATGGTCGCTAATACTGATGCCCCTGGTGCATACAAACTTTCTCCCAGTTATTAAATCAAACGCTAACCTAGGTGTCACTGAGGAGAGATTTTACAGAGTGATTAAGTTCCCAAACCAGTCAGCCAGCCTTCGAAAGGGAGATTATCCTGGGTAGGCCAGACCTAATGAGGTAAATCGTTTTTTTTGTTTTTTTTCTTTTGAGACAGAGTTTTTGCTCTGTTGCCCAGGCGGGAGTGCAATGATGTGGTCTCAGCTCACTGTAACCTCCGCCTCCTGCGTTCACACAATTCTCCTGCCTCAGCCTCTCAAGCAGCTGGGATTATAGGTGCTTGCCATCACGCCCGCCTAATTTTCGTATTTTTAATAGAGACAAGGTTTCACCATGTTGGTCAGGCAGGTCTTGAACTCTTGACCTCAGGTGATCCACTCACCTGGGCCTCCCAAAGTGTTAGGATTACATGGGTGAGACACTGTGCCTGGCCATGAGGTAAATCCTTAACAGGGCCTGGACACTTCCTGGCCAAAGACCTGAAGCATGAAGGGAACGCCACCTGCCAGTTCTCCCTTGCTGGCTTTCAGAATGGAGTGGTCTCTAGGAGCTGACAACTACCCCCAGCCAGCAGGGAACTGAATTCTGCCAACAACCAGAAAGAGTATGGAAGGAAAGCCTCCAGGTAAGGACCCAGCAGCTGACCTCGTGAGCATGAAACCCAGAGCAGAGAAGGCAGATGGGTCACATCTGGCCTTTGACCTACAGAACTGTGAGCTAACAAACAGATGCTGTTTTAAGCAGCTAAATTTGTGACAATTTGTTATGCAGCAACAGAAAACTAGTATACTAGATTCTCTTTTGTGCCGTTTGAATCATTTTTAGTCATGTAAGCATATTATCTTCATATATTTTTAAAGAGCGCTGAAGAAGCACTAGGCTTCTTCTTTGTGAAAGTGTTCAAGATGATAAGAACTTCATAACTTGTTAAAGTTGCTATCTGATAGGCATATGCTTATTACATGAAAGTTGAACTAAATGGCCTCTAGGATTCCTTCTAGTTCTACAATGACAGGATTTTAATGTCACCGGAAAAAAGAAGTATTTCAAAAATGAGGGTGTGGTCCCCATGATGTAACACAGAAGAGGGGCCAGGGAAAAAGAAACTAAGCCAACAGTCACTGGATGGACTAGTCACTAAAGATTACTAGTGACTCTGACAGTAATCTCTGGAGGATTAAACATCATTCAAAAAGTCTGTGAGGAAGATAGAACACACTGTTAGTACCATTGATATATGGAGAAAGAGGCAAAAACAAGAAGAGACTACAGTTATTGGAGCACAGAACTAAAGAAAATTATTTAATCTTATTGAATTACTGGCCAGGCATGGTGGCTCACACCTGTAATCCAAGCGCTTTGGGAGGCAGAGGCAGATGGATCACTTGAGGCCACGAGTTCGAGACCAGCCTAGCCAACATGAGCGAAACCCTGTCTCTAATAACAATACAAAAATTGGCCGAGTGTGGTGGCACATGCCTATAATTATAGCTATTTCGGGGGCTGATGCATGAGAATTGCTTGAACCTAGGAGGTGGAGGTTGAGTGAGCCGAGATTGCACTACTGCACTCCAGACTGGGCAACAGAGTGAGCGAGACTCTGTCTCAAAAACAAACAAATAAAAAACAACTTACTGAATTACCCATGTTTGTATTTGCAATTTTCTTTCTAGCTAAAGTTTAAAACGCTCCTCTTTCACCAAATTAAATTTACTTCCTATTTTTAAATACAAATTTCAATATGAATTACCAAACCCCTCCCTGCAGATCCTTAGAAGCATCAGGTCTAATCTTGCATCAGGGAGGCATCTGGCAGGACCACCCAAGGGCTCCCTAAACTCTGCCATTCACAGGAGTTCTATGCACCCACCACATTCTGCAGTGTGCTCAAAAAAGAAATAACAGCCGGGCGTGGTGGCTCACACCTGTAATCCCAGCACTTTGGGAGGCTGAGGTAGGCAAATCACTTGAGGCCAGGAGTTCGAGACCAGACTGGGCAAACTGGCAAAACCCCATCTGTACTAAAAATACAAAAATCAGCCAGGTGTGATGGCACACACCTGTAATCCCAGCTACTTGAAAGGCTGAGGCATGAGATTTCTTGAACCCAGGAGGCAGAGGTTGCAGTAACCTGAGATTGCACCATCGCATTCCAGCCTGGGCAAGAGAGCAAGGCTCTGTCTCAAAAAAGAAAAACAAACAACGGCCGGGCGCGGTGGCTCACGCCTGTAATCCCAGCACTTTGGGAGGCTGAGGCGGGCGGATCACAAGGTCAGGAGATCGAGACCA
>NW_012119066.1:113083-116712 GCF_000951035.1 Colobus angolensis palliatus | reverse complement strand
CTACTCGGGAGGCTGAGGCAGGAGAATTGCTTGAACCCAGGAGGCAGAGGCTGCAGTGAGCCGAGATCACACCACCCTACTCCAGCCTGGGCGACAGAGTAAGACTCCGTCTAAAAAAAAAAAAACAAAAAAAAAAATGTCCTTAATGTCAGAATATTGTGTATACTCAATTATTCAACCCATCATTGACTTTTCACTTGAATCAACAGAAAAATTAATTCATGTTGGAGGTGAGTACAAACAGAAGTCTCTATCACAAGAGTCTATGAGCACTCCAAGTAGTTATTTTAAAATCATAGAAGCATTTACAGTACAATATGGTATCTATTTAAAAGATATACTCACTCTTTGTTCATCATCAGATCCTTGTGAAGACATACAAGTTGTTTTCGTTGCCATGTGAGACTGAAAGAGCTAAAAAAGGAATACAAAGGCTTAAAAGGAAACAGAAACATTACTCCCCAAAACCCAATATCTAAATAATATATTTACATGAATAAGGTGTTATAAAACTGTTGTTATCACCAAGTTTTGAAGTGTAGTCTACATTATTGAATCACGTTTGAAATTGTGGCTTTCTTGCTGGATAGGTATCTACATAAGTAAATTACATATAATATTCAACACATACGATAATATACTTACACACAAAAAAATTGTAAGAAATTAGTAAACTTCCATTTACAAGTAGGGAGACAAAGAACTTTTTTTTTTTTTTTTGAGATGGTGTCTTGATCTGTCACCCAGGCTGGAGTGCAGTGGCGTGATCTCGGATCACTGCAACCTCTGTCTCCTGGGTTTAAATGATTCTCCTGCCTCAGCCTCCTGAGTAGCTGGATCACATGCATGCGCCACCATGCCTGGCTAATTTTTGTATTTTTGGTAGAGACGGGGTTTCACCATGTTGGTCAGGCTGGTCCTGAACTTCTGACTTCATGATCTGCCCGCCTCGGCCTCCCGAGCACTCCCTGCTCGGATTACAGGCGTGAGCCACCACACCCTGCCTTTTCATTTTTAAAGATACTCTAAGAGCCATGAAGTCCCTCAAAATTAGGTATGTTCCACTGTAGCGTGTCAGAGGAAATATAAATGTCAAGAATGCTACAATTGCAGTGTGGTGGGGAAAGCAGGGATTTTATAATTTTAACAACTACCTTTGTCACTAAAATAATCATTTATAGAACTCATATTACACGTCCATATCACTATGCTAGCTCGTTAAGTTCATTTTCTTATTTAATCCTTACATCTGAGCTATACATATTATCATTCCCACAGCCTAGATGAAAAAATTCGGATTCTGAAAGGTTGACTAATTTACCCAAAATCATACAAGCCAGTAGGGTGTAGACACAGGTCTGATTTGACTGCCAAACTGGTGCTCCTTCTACTGCCCCAAGTTGTAAACCAAATGGATATTCACTGTTCCCAACAATAGAGAATGAGGGAAGAGAGGTACAAGAAAAACTGTACTAATTCCAAGGTACTGCTATCCTACTTCTGAATATAGCACAAGATACTGAGGAAACGTCACATTATTTAAAAAGTAGTATTAATATGAATGTGGTAAAAAAATTGCAAATGGTATCAATGAGAATACAGTGCACATTACTCCCTTCCCACTCTTGATTCTCTAGCAGCTCAGCGCTCTTCCCGAGAGGCACCAGACCCTTATGCATTCTTCCAGAGAGAGGATGTGCATGTCTAAGCAGGCCTCCTTTGTTTATATAAATGGTAGCTAGCTGTCTACTGCTCTGTGCTGTGGTTTTTTTTGCTGAATCTTTCCTGAGACTGTTTCGCAGTACTATTTAGATCTACCTCATTCTTTCTACAGCATAGTGTTCTCTGTATACTACAGTGTGGTATATATACGGACACTCTTCATTGAGACTGTCCTCTCCTCTGTACTTACAATGAACCACGCTGCAACAAATGGCACTGCAATGAAAGACAGAACTTGGGTGCTCCCACCATCTCACCCTGATCCTCTGCGTGCGCACACACAGTGAATGAATCCTACACAGACAAAATAGTGCACATCGTGACTGACAACAATCTTTTGCTGGTACATTTTGATAAAATAGGCTGACCTTGTAACTGAACACTCCGAGTAACAGTGTTTTTTTTGTTTTGTTTTGTTTTGTTTTGAGACAGAGTCTCGCTCTGTCACCCAGGCTGGAGTGCAGTGGCGCAATCTCAGCCACTGCAACCTCTGCCTCCCGGGTTCAAGCGATCCTCCTGCCTCAGACTCCCAAGCAGCTGGAACTACCAGCAAGTGCCACCATGCCTCGCTTATGTTTGTATTTTTAGTAGAGATGGGGTTTTCACCACGTTGACCAGGGTGGTCTCAAACTCCTGACCTGAAGTGATCCTACCGCCTTGGCCTCCTGAAGTGTTGGGATTATAGGCCTGAGCCCCCGCGCCCAGCCAACAGTGTTTTCAAATACTAAGTTTTTCCAACACAAAATGACGCTTGTCAGTTGGAAGATGCTCCTATATAAAAGCATGCAAAAGCTCATTGAGGGACACAATGGTCCTGGTTGTGTTTTCACAATCTGAAAAGTGAAAAGTATGTAATGATACAAAGCATATCAGAGACTAGCCTGATTTTAATACCTGGCCTCAGGCTTTAACTTTTAACTACACATATACTTCACTTACACCCTGCCATTCTGAAAGGCCCCCCAATCCCAGTCACCATGTAGTACCTAAGCAGTATCACATCCCTCTAGTCTGTAGAATACAAGCAAAGTGAGGAGCCCCTGGAAACAAACAGTGGTGGTTACAGAAATGTGGAGAAATTAGACATCACTGAAGGCAGGAGTCAAAGAAGAAAATGACTTTGAAGCAAGTCAGGAAAGAGGTAAAGATCTAGATGAGACATTTAAGGTAGAAAAAAAAATCCCTAAATACCACAAGGCAGAATTTCGTACTTGAAGAAAGCACAGTAAGTGGAAGAATTGGAGGGAACAAAAGGAACAGATTAGGGACAATACCTGAGTGGCAGACTGAGTAAACCGGAAGTGTCCATTTAGAGTCTGACTTTCTGCTAAAGGCTAAGAAGTGCCACAGATAATATTTGGCTAGGGGCCCTGTTCAGAGCCCTGCACTAGACACAATGAGGAGTAGGGTAGAACATTCCATGCTTGTCATTAATTCCAGACCTAACATACTACCTGCTTGCCTCTCAGCATCTGTCTCTACTATAAGTGATGCACTACACATATAATTCACTGAGGCTGTATTATTTTGACTTGTCAAGTATAGAATTTTAAGGAAAAGTTTAATTTTTATTTTATTTTAGAGACAAGATCTACCTCTGCTGCTTAAGCTGGAGTGCAGTGGTGTGATCACAGCTCGCTGCAGCCTCAACATCCTGGGCTAAGGCAATCCTCCCACATCAGTCTCCCAAATAGCTGGGACTACAGGCACGCACCACCACACCCGGCTGAAAATCAAACTTTAAAAATTACTGGTAAAAAAGTGGTTTTTAGTTTTTAATATAGTGATGCTATATGATCAGCATATGATGAGTTTTGGTAAAATGTTGCTTAGTGTTGATAAGTAAAATTTGCTTAGAAAAAAATTAGAGGCTTTAGGCCAGGTGCGGTGGCTCACGCCTGTAATCC
>NW_012119066.1:105406-112983 GCF_000951035.1 Colobus angolensis palliatus | reverse complement strand
TCTACTAAAAATACAAAAAATTAGTCAGGTGTGCTGGCAGGCACCTGTAGTCCCAGCTACTTGGGAGGCTGAGGCAGGAGAATGGCATGAACCCACGAGGCGGAACTTGCAGTGAGCTGAGATCACGCCATTGCACACCAGCCTGGCAGACAGTGAGACTCCGTCTCAAAAAAAAAAAAAGAGAAAAAAGAAAAAAATTAGAGGCTTTACACTCATTTACCATTAAATTTAAATAAAATACAGGTTAAATTTCTGTCATTTATGTAAGTTCATATCAAATATCTGCTTTTGTTTATTCATTTACTGTGTTTCTGAACATCTGCCAAAAAGCCTACATAAAATCTCAGTGGATGAATGTTTTGATCAGGAAGTTTAAATGAGTCACATTAAAGTAATATGAATAATTATTTCAAATATTTTCCACTAGTACTACTTGGTCAGTTAAATTTCCAAAACAAGTTTAATACTGGAAAAGGTTTTAATTTTTTTTAAATTTATTATTTTTGAAACAAGTTCTGGCTCTGTCACCCAAGCTGGAGTGCAGTGGCACGATCTCAGCTCACTGCTGAGATCCTCCACCTCCCAGGCTCAAGCTATCCTCCTGCCTCAGCCTCCTGAGTAGATGTGACCACCGGCACATCCCAGTATGCCTGGTTAATTTTTTTGTAGAGACGAGGACTCACTCTGTTGCCCAGGCTGTTCTCGAACTCCTGAGCTCAAGCAACTTGCCTGCCTCAGCCTCCCAAAGTGCTAGGATTATAGGCATGAGCCACCGTGCCCGGCTGGAAAAGGTTTTTAATAAATTAGCAGGAAAAATAACAATAGGACAAGTGTTTGCTGAATCCCTCTAATGGCAAACAGAGCTCTGTGTAGGGCTAAGAAACACTAAATTAGAAAAAAATTAAAAATCTGCAAGAGGAATTCCGACCTGCTCTACCGTTGACCACTACTAGTATGTGTAAACCACTCAGCTAGGCTCTGCAGTCTCAACAGTAGTAAGATACGGCCCTTGACCTTGTGACTGTGTCTCAGAGACACATGAATGCACAACAGGCAACCACAATCTCGTTTCAGCGTACAAGGGGGCAAGGAGACTAACCATCTCAACCCACCTTTGACTATATAGTCAATTTGCTTTTCCTGTAGCTTCTATTTCAAAGATACATATATCACACACACACACACACAAAACCATATATAAATCTACACACCTACTTCCCAAAAGGAAAAATCCCATACAGTAACTTAACTCCTAGCAAAGTCTACCATATACTTTTTAACAAGTTGTATTATCTATGAGTCCTAGAAAGAAGTGCCAGACGTGGGACAGCTGGAGGAAGGTCAGGTGCTCCACCTTCTTTAAAATCTCAGTTTGTGGGATACAGGCAATGTGAGAGACACACAATTCATCCTGGGGCCCTTGGGAGACATGGCCTTTTCCTATCCGCCAATTACAGATAAACTTATGATGGTTCTTTCACAACAGGCCCCTAGATAACAATTTTCCTTACGCTGCTGGGAAACATTTCTGAAAATGCCTTACAGCCGCCCCTTAAGCAGCACAATGAGGCTCAGGCAACAGAATCCTAACTTAGCTTTATAATCTTCACTTTGTTTTTGTTTTGTTTTGTTTTTTTGAGATGGAATCTCGTTCTTGTTGCCCAGGCTGGAGTACAATGGCATGATCTCAGCTCACTGCAACCTCTGCCTCCCGGGTTCAAGCTATTTGTCTGCCTCAGCCTCCCAAGTAGAGAGGCTGGGATTACAGGCATGCACCAACACCCAGCTAATTTTTGTATTTTTACTAGAGACAGGGTTTCTCCATGTTGGTCAGGCTAATCTCGAACTCCTGACCTCAGGTGATCTGCCCACCTCAGCCTCCCAAAGTGCTGTGATTACAGGCGTGAGCCACCGCGCCTGGCCTTATAATCGCTTCCCTTTAACTTCACTTTTCCAAAATGTTTTATTATCATAAAGTTAGTCCAAAACATAGAACCAAAGTTTTTAAACCATCCCTTGGGATTCTATGGGCTGTTTCTTGGCATTCTTTAGGACAATACGAGCAAGAGTGAGAGAGAGAACAAAAGCAAAAAGTGGCCTAAATAATTATCATCTGGAGGCCGGGAGTGGTGGCTCACGCTTGTAATCTCAGCACTTTGGGAGGCTGAGGCGGGTAGATCACTTGAGGTCAGGAGTTCAAGACCAGCCTGGCCAACATGGTGAAACCCCCGTCTCTACTAAAAAAACAAAAATTAGCCAGGTGTGGCAGTGCATGCCTGTAATCCCAGCTACTCAGGAGGCTGGGTTCAACTAATTTGCTCATTTGCTCCATTTACCAGGAGGCAGGAGAACTGCTTGAACCTGGAAGGCTGAGGTTGCAGTGAGTCAAGATCACACCACTGCACTCCAGCCTGGGCAACAGAGCAAGACTCCATCTCAAATAAATAAAAATAAAATTATTATCTGGGCCTATTTTATGAGTTTCAGGAGGGTGGGGTATTTGGCTTGAAACAATACTTTGAAAGATTCCACAGACTCATTATTTAAAATCATTTTATAAAATCTTCAGGTTATGGGAAAATTCAAGTTAAAATAAAGTTACAGATTAACAGTGATCCAAAATTTTCCTAAAACAAGTAGTAACATTAAGTTATTCAAGTTAATGCAGACCATACTGCTAGAAGGGGATGCCAATTACAGCCCAGAAATAAAAAGAACTCAAGTGGAGGCCGGGCTCGGTGGCTCACACCTGTAATCCCAGCACTCTGGGAAGCCAAGACCAGCAGATCACTTGAGGTCAGGAGTTTGAGACCAGCCTGGCCAACAAGGTGAAACCCTCTCTCTACTAAAAATACAAAAATTAGCCAGGCTTGGTGGTGTGCGCCTGTAATCCCAATTACTTGGGAGGCTGAGGCAAGAGAACTGGTTGAACCCGGGAGGTGGAGGTTGCAGTGAGCCAAGATTGCGCCACTGCACTCCAGCCTGGGCAACAGAGCAAGACTCAGTCTCAAAATAAATAAATAAAATAAAAGAACTCAAGTGAAATTACCAAGAGTGAGCAACATAAGATAGCAGCAAGTTGGCCTCTAGTGTGCGTGGCCTGTTTGCATATCCCTGGGAGGATGTCAGTACAGCAAGGCTTAGAGTTCTCCAATCCCATCAAAATAGCACCTTCATTATACCATCAAACTCCAACAAATACATCAAAAGTTAAAGGATAACTGCAAATTCTACTTTTTAATCTCAAAAGATCATCAAGATGGGGAAATTCTTGAAGTAGTTCATATAAAAGTTAAGAGTCTCAAGCTTAACAAAAGCTTGCACTACAACAATAACAGTTGAAAATACACATGCAATTTTATTTTAAAATTACTCCTCCTAATTAGAAAATTATTTATTACACAAAAAATATCATTTCTAATTTGTGCTGTTTTAGTAACATTGTAATGAATGTTCCAATTTGTGCTATTTTACTAACACTACAACAAACTTCCTCTCATGGCAGCCAAAGAGGTATGCCATTCCGATTCTCCCTTCAAGCAATACCTAGTCCTGTGCCTACAAAGATTGCAGCTCGCTGACCGTCTTCACCTGCAGAGCCTTCGGAATCTGCTGCAGTATAGACCCAAGACCACTTTCTCCCTAGGCAGCTGGTAGCTGAAGACTGGGCGCAGTAAGGATGTCAGGGCTGCCTGGCCCAGACTTTGTCAGATCCACACTGTTTTGCAGCTCTCACTGCCCAACTGGGCTTCCTCCCTTCTTTCCTTGCATGGCTATCAAGATCTGGATCAGGGTCTGAAGGCTTCTTCCCCAACACCCACATGTCCTGCTTTCTTCCCTCTTCAACTTTCACAGGCAATATTCCCCCATCCCTCATCTCCAAGAAATCTCCTACACTACTAGCTCCTCCTACATGTCTGCTTCCAGAATTCCACCCAACTCACCAGTATAACCATCAATTATTCTGTGCATCTGACAATATCTTCATGATAAATTCCTAGAATATCATTCCTGTTCCAAGCAAACTGCCAAACTGCCCCTCAAAAAGACTGGACCTGCTTATATTTCTAATATTAGCAATGAGTTGAAAAAGAAAAAAACCACAAACTGTTTTTCGTCTGCTCTCACACAACACAGGATAATTTTGTGACCAAATGTGGGAAGTTTTTCCCACCCACCAAGGAAGAATCAGTTTTGCAGTGGACACTAGCTGGGTGCCCTCTAATTTAATTCTGACACTATCCACTCGGCAATAGAGTCAGATCCCACAGACTGAGGGCTCGTCCCCAAGACTCTGCCCCATCCCTACTCGACTTCTGCTCATTGCAAGTAACAAAGGGCTAGAAATCAGGATTCCCACAACCCCCATCTCAGGTTCAATTAATTTGCTCATTTGCTCCATTTACCAGTTTATTACAAAGAATATTTTAAAGGATACAAATAAACAGCCAGATAAAGAGATACAAAGCTCAAGATCTGAAAGAGTCCCAAGCCCAGGGGCTTCTGTCCCCATGGAGGGGGGTGTGCTACCCTCCCAACACATGGATGTGTTAAGCCTCCACCTGTTTGGCTATCTGCAAGCTCTCTGAACCCAGTCCTTTGTTCTTAAGGAGCCTCCATTATACAGGCATGGTTGATTAACCACTGGCCATTGGTGACCAATTAACTCTCAGCCTCTCTCCCTTTCCTAGAAACTGCGAGATGAAGCTGAAAGTCCCAATATTCTAATCTTGCCTTGTTCTTTCTGGTGACCAGCCCCATCCTGAAGCTACCTAGGGGCTGCCAGCCACCAGTCATCTCATTAGCATACAAAAGACATCACTTTGGAAGTTTTAAGAATTTCAGGAGTTGTATGTCAGGGGGTCAAAGACCAAATACGTATTTCACAATAATCACAAATGTATAAAAGGGTCCATTTCATTATATATTAATCAGTACAGGGTATTAACCATTTTTAAATTTTTGTAAATTTGACAGGCAAAACTGACATCTTAATTTGACTTCTGGTATTTTAAACATGTTTTGGCTTACTGGCCATTTCTACTATATTTCCATAAATCACCAATTCATGTTTTCCCACTTGCCTATCAGGGTACTCCTTTGTTTCTCTTACTAGTAAGAGCTATTGAGTAGTGTAACTCTTTGCTTGTCATGTGTATCATAAATATCTTTTCCTGATTTATTACTGATCTTTCCAGTTTTCATAAAGTCTAATGTATAAATCTTTTCTTTATGGCTTCTTCCTTAAATATAAAGCTTAAAATATCTTTCTACACCCTGAAGTTAAAAAAAAAAAAAGTAACTAAATTTTATTTTATGATGTCTTACAGATTAAGTTTTATAATACTCTACGAGTTACTTTCTAGTACTATATGAGTCAAGGAAACATGACTTTTTCCTAATATTGTTAGCCTACTGCAGCATAAGAGGATTAAGGGACAGCAAAGTCTGTCATATGGAAATGAGCTTCCCAAGGGAAAAACCAGGACCCATGAATAGACTAGTAAGGCAGATTTTGACACAAGGAAGGGAAATGACTAAAGGACTCAAGTTGTCTAACAGAAATGAGCTGCCGAGGAAGCACTGAGCTCAGGCCCTGGAAGGGTTCCAACAGCGGCACAGTAACCCCTATCAATACTACAGAGCTGATTTCTGTACTATGTGGGTAACAAAAGTAACAATTTTCTAAGATCCCTTTCAACTCAGATTTTATGACTATAACTTGGAACAAGCAATGAGAGAAAGTATGTGACGTGAAGAATGAAAACAACTTACAGAAACTGCATGAACAGAAAGGGAGATTCAGGACAACAAAATTAAGATTAAGACAATAAAATTGCATCTTATTGATGTGAAAAGACCCTGTGGAACTAAATCTCAAGGCTTATTTAAATAAAAAGTAGGCCGGGCACGGTGGCTCACGCCTGCAATGCCAGCACTTTGGGAGGCCAAGGCGGGTGGATCACCTGAGGTCAGGAGTTGGAGACCAGCCTGACTAAAATGGTGAAACCCCCGTCTCCACTAAAAGTACAAACTTAGCTGAGTATGGTGGTGCATGTCTATAACCCCAGCTACTCAGGAGGCTGAGGCAGGAGAATCGCTTGAACCTGAGAGGCAGAGGTTGCAGTGAGCCGAGATCACACCATTGCACTCCAGCCTGGGCAACAAAAGCGAAACTCCGTCTCAAATTAAAAAAAAAAAAAGAAAAAGGATTACTAGATGGCTTGAATTCCTTCAAAAGAGAGCATGTTCCATGCAGGCTAGGTGACAGAAAAGCCAATGAAATTTGAGAAGGCATTAATTTAGCCCAGGAAAAGCAAATGAGAGAGGAGCTGAAGAAAAGAGGAAGGAAGAGAAATAGATACACATTAAAAGGACTTAAAGCCTGAACAACACGGGCAGATCCTGTCTCAAAAAAAAAAAAAATTTAGCCAGGCACAGTGGTGCGTACCTGTAGAAACAGATACTTGGGAGGCTGAGGCAGGAGGATCATCTGCGCCTGGGAGGTCGAGGCTGCAGTAAGCTGTGACTGTGCCACTATACTCCGGCCTGGGCAACAGAGCACGGCACTGGCTCAAAACAAAAACAAAAAACAAAATGAAAAAGCATTAAAAGGACTTAGAGTTGACAGGAACATTTGAGGAAAAAAAGATACTTAGGAATCAGTGGGAAGTCTATCAATGCTTTTCACTTATTCCACAAATGTATACAATATTATCATTATTATTATTATTTTGAGACAGAGTCTTACTCTGTCACCTAGGCTGGAGTATAGTGGCGCAATCTCGGCTCACTGCAAGTCCTGGGTTCACACCATTCTCCGGCCTCAGTCTCCCCAGCAGCTGGGACTACAGGCACACACCGCCATGCCTGGCTAATTTTTTTGTTTGTATTTTTAGTAGAGACGGGGTTTCACCGTGTTAGCCCAGATGGTCTCAATCTCCTGACCTCGTGATCTGCCCGCTTTGGCCTCCCAAAGTGCTGGGATTACAAGCGTGAGACACCGTGCAGTGCCTCACAATTTAAAGCCTTACATTTTAAGGACAGAGTAACAGACCCCAGGCATTGTGGATCAAAACTGTATAAATCAATATTCTTGCAATTTAAATCTTAGTACAATTGGGAGACATACATACAACTAAAAATATGGAAAATACACTCAGGTTATAATGAAATCTGCATAGTCAGAGAAGGCACTGGCAAGAAAAGGCTTGAACAGAGACTTGAAGAAACAGGAAATTTCCTAGCAAATAAAGACAAGACGGGCTGGGCGCGGTGGGTCCTGAGGTCAGGAGTTCGAGACCAGCCTGGCCAATATGGTGAAACCCCATCTCTGCTAAAAATTTTTAAAATAATTAGCCAGGTGTGGTGGCGGGTGCCTCTAATCCCAGCAACTTGGGAGGCTGACACAGAAGAATTGCTTGAACCTAGTAGGCAGAAGTTGCAGTGGTTGAGATTGTGCCACTGCACTCCACCCTGGGTGACAGAGCAGGACTCCATCTAAAAAAAAAAAAAGAAAGAAAGAAAGAGGCCGGGCGCAGTGGCTCACGCCTGTAATCCCAGCACTTTGGGAGGTC
>NW_012119066.1:91514-104956 GCF_000951035.1 Colobus angolensis palliatus | reverse complement strand
TGGGGAAGGGGAGGGGAGGGAAGGGGAGGGGAGGAACATACAGTAGTGGAATCAGCATGTGCCAAGGGTACAAATATAACCGGTATGGTTGGAAAATCACAGTGAGTTCATCATTGAAACCCAAGGAGGCTTATATGTAAATGCAAGGACAGCAGAAAAGGTGAGGCTGCAAGAGGCCAGGAGTCCTTTATGACTCAGTGACTTCATGATTCTGAGTCCAAGTGACTCAAACTAAGGTCACTGGAGAGACGTCACTGTGAAGCAGGAAAGAGAATAGGAGAGGAATCAGCACAGGTTTGATGCAATTTTGGAACTACTGAGTTTATGGTTCCTATGAGCACCCTGGATCCCTCAAAGAACTTTTATGTAATCACCCAAATCTTTAGTCAAGCATATATATAATTAGGGTAAATTTTACATTATCAAAAACAAATATATGTGGCCCAGTGGTAATTCTCACTTCTCTTGAAGTTTCCACTGATTCCTTCAGACTGGAATTGTTCTATACTGATAAGAGCACTAAAGATTCAGCTTAATTCATCAAGCCAGTTAGGCTTAGTTTTTAGGCTGAATATAATTATACCATATTACTAGTATCAGGCAGCAGTTTATAAAATATTATCTCATTTTTATAGTCAGAAAAAAAATCATCAAAGGAAGAAAAAAGTTGCATATATTGAAATGGGGGAATTATTACTACAATGGGCAATTACTACTACAAAGATTAGAAGAAATAATTAATAAAATTGAGAGAAATGGATATGTGACATTAAGCAGTAGAATAATACAGGTTTGTGCTGTATTAACACCATGGTTAAAAGTAAAAATGATTTCTGCATATGAACAAGTATTATGAAGTCTGATTCTTGGAGGGGGAATAAATATTTCCCTTTCTTTTTGATATCTATTAATATTATTACTTATGTGAATTTAACAAAGACTAATACAGAAAAAAGCCTACAGGTCTTCCTCAAATATCTATAAAAATGCATTTAATCAGCAGCTATGTATTGAGTGCCTACTATGTTGCAGAAACTGTCTTAAGTACTGGGGATGCATAAGTTAAAAAACAGAAAAATCTCTGCTCTTACACGGCTCCTATTCCAGTTAGGGAAAGACAGACAAAAATCTAAGTAAAGCATACACTTTGCTAGAGGATGATAAATCAAATAAAGAAAAATAAGGCAGGGAAAGTGGATAGGAAATGTGGAGGTGGCATGAGCAAGGGATGGGCACCTCTACCCTGTGTGTTTACCCACTTAGGGGGGGCACAAGGAGAAGGGCAGAAAACTGAAAAGGTGGGGACTGAAAGGATACTCTATGCAGATGCTGAAATCATCCAGAATTCTGACAGGTCTAATGTTAGAGAATTATAGGCAGTCAGTAGCTAAACCATCAGGCACCAGGAGAGGTGGTGTTTCAGATATGACTGCAACAAAGGCATGTGGTTAGCAGACAGTATGACAGCTGAGTGAGGGTCAGAACTGTTAGCGGGGAGAAGAGGAGGATCTGAAAATTGACGTGAGGAATGTGGTAATCAACTGTCCCATCTACATGATTCTAGGGTACAAGGTGAATCCATTAATGACAGAAAGTTTCCAGACATTCCCTCTGGGAAAAAGTTCAGTCAACATAAAATTAGTCAAATATTTCTGTATTCTGATTAAACTCACGAATACATAAAGGAAGGCATGGCCCACTTAACCAAGAATAGCAGCGGGCAAAACTTCCTAGGAAGCTGTGGAACAAGACACAGGTAATAACGAATTGAAAACCGTCACTGATGATCCCTCTTTCAGCTATGCTGACAAACACATGATTCCTGTTCCCGCTCAGAGGCAATCCTTTCGTCCCCAGTCATAGCCTCTGGTTACTCTAGCTGCACCCAGGCCCTGCGGGATCTGGCCCCACCCAGTCTCCAGCTTCATCTTGCTCCTGATGTCCTCCTCTGGCATGTTTCAGACACACCAAAGCTCCACTCACCACCAGCCCTTTGCAATGCCATTCCCTCTACCTGGATGCCCTTCCCATCCTTTGTCCCACACAAAGGTTCTTCCCCTCAAGTGGCTTACATTATAGTGAGGAGACAGAGTTAAACAAGAAAACAAACCGTGTAAGTGCTGTGAAAGAAAGAAGTAATGTGATAAGAGTGTAACTGAGGTGGTAGCAGGGAGGAGATTTTCACAAAGGCCCAAATACAACTCAATGGAGAAAGTAGAGTTTAAAAACAAAAACAACAACAAAAAAACCAGTGCTGGAACAACTGGACGCCCATATGCTAAAATGAGCAAAAAGAACCTCAATTCATTTCTGGTACCACATATAAAATTTTATGCAAAATGGAGTGCTGACCTAAAAACTTCTAGAAGAAAAGGTATAAAATCTTTGTGACTTTGGGTTAAGCAAATACTTTTTACCTACAACACCAGAAGCACAATCTATAAAAGAAAAAATGATGAACTGGACTTAAATAAAAAACTTCTGCCCTTCAAAAGATGTAGTTAAGAAAATGAGCTGGGCACGGTGGCTCACAACTGTAATCCCAGCACTTTGGGAGGCCCAAACAGGTGGATGGCTTGAGTTCAGGAGTTCAAGACCAGCTGGGCAACATGGTGAAACCCCATCTCTACAAAAAATTTAAAAAATTAGCTAGGTGTGGTGACGCATACCTATAGTCCCAGCTATTCAAGAGACTGAGGCAAGGGGATCAGCCGAGCTGAGAAGGTCGAGGCTACAGTGAGCCATGATCATGCCCCCTGGCCTCACTTCAGCCTGGGAGATAGAGGGAGACCCTGTCTCAAAAGAAAAAAGGGACTGAAAAGACAAGAAAGACAAGACACAGACTGAGATAAAACAGCTATAAATCATCTGTCTCATAAAGGACTTATACAAGAAATACATATATGTATATATATTTTTAAACTTGTACAACTCAATATTTAGACACTAACCCAATTAAAAATTGGGAAAAGATGGAACACTTGACCAAGGATGTACAGATGGCCAATAAGCACATGACAGTCATTAGGGAAATGCAAACTAAAACCACAGTGAGATATCAATACATACCTATCAGAATGACAAACAAACAAAAAAACCCCCAAAAAACTGACAATATAAAGTACTGGCAAGGACGCAGAGCAACACACTCTCATTCATCACTAGTAGGAATACAAAATGGTACAACTAACTTGTAAAACAGTATGACAGTTTCTTACTAAGTTAAACCCACACTTACTAGACCACTCAGCAATCCTACTCCTAGACATTGACCAAAGTGAAATGAAAATTTACATTCAGCCGGGCATGGTGGCCCGCACCTCTAATCCCAGCTACTCGGGAGGCTGAGGCAGGAGAATCACTTGAACCCAGGAGGCGGAAGTTGCAGTGAGCTGAAATCATGCCACTGCACTCCAGCCTAGGCGACACAGTGAGACTCCATCTCAAAAACAAAAATCACATTCAAACAAAAACCTGTAAGTAAAGGTATACAGTATCCTCATTCATAATTGCCAAAAACTGGAAACAGCCCATATGCTCTTTAAATGGAGAAAGGATGAATAAACTAAATTGAGGCACATCAATATAATGGAATATGACTCAGTGATAAACATGGATGAATCTCAAAGGCATGGCATTGAGTGAAAGAAGCCAGTGCAAAGGCTATGAAAATTCCATACAATTGACACTGCGGAAGGCAAAACAATAGAGGCAGAAAACTGGTCAGTGGTTGTCAGAGGAGGGTGGGATAAGAGATTGACTACCAATAGCACAAGGACATTTTCGGGGGTTATGGAACTAGCTTAAATAGCTGGTGGTTACACAACTGTATGCCTTCACCAAAACTCAATGAACCTTATACTAAAAAGGGTAAATTTACTGTATATAAATTGTACTTGAGGCCGGGCACAGTGGCTCATGCCTATAATCCCAGCACTTTGGGAGGCCAAGACGGGTGGATCACCTGAGGTCAGGAGTTTGAGACCAGCCTGCCCATGCTACTAAAAATACAAAAATTAGCCGGGCATGGTGGCGGGTGCCTGTAATCCTAGCTATTCAGGAGGCTGAGGCAGGAGAATCGCTTGAACCTGGGAAACGGAGGTTGAAGTGAGCTGAGATCGCACCACTGCCCTCTAGTCTGCGCCACAAGAGTGAAACTCCATCTCAAAAAATAATAAATAAATAAATAAATTGTACTTGTATAACAAAGTTAATTCATAAAAGTATAACAATTTTCTAAAAGGTAAATGGCAAAGTATAGCTAAAAAAACTAATTAGAATATCTGAGGATAAAACTAAATAATATCTGTATAATTTTTGTAATCAACGAAAAAGAAAATATATAGCAAAATATGCAAATATAAAGCAAAATTAAAATATTTTCTCCAACTGTTCAAAGTATAATGCTGTCTTAGGTTCTTTGGTCCTCAGAGTTACATAGAAACTGTAAATTATAATTCTTTTCTATACAACAGAATTTCTGTTACTATATGACAAGCAGCCTATCTTCTACCAAAACAGAGAGCCCCTAGAAATTCTCTCAATGACCCACGTCACAAAGGAGAAGAGTTAACATGACATCAGTATAAATGTATGTTAAGAAGGCTGTTAGAATTAACTGTTTATAGTAGCAACAGATGCAAAATGCTGCATCATTAAGAACTGCCAAAGCCTGGAATGAGGTCTGGGGCAAGGAGGTACAAAGACAACATGGAGGAAACAAGAGACATTTTGTGCAAGGATGTGTGAAAGTTGCATCTCATCCAAAAAACTGGAGATAACAGTACTCAGCTCATGGGCTGGGAGAATAAAATGTGATAACACAGGACGGGTGCGCTGGCTCACGCCTGTAATCCCAGCACTTTGGGAGACCAAACAGGGTAGATTACGAAGTCAAGAGATTGAGACCATCCTGGCCAACATGGTGAAACCCCGTCTCTACTGAAACTACAAAAATTAGCTGGATGCGGTGGCACATGCCTGTAATCCCAGCTACTCAGGAGGCTGAGGCAGGAGAGTTGCTTGAACCCAGCAGGCAGAGGTTGCAATAAGCCGACATTGCACCACCGCACTCCAGTCTGGCAACAAAGTGAGACTCTGTCTCAAAAACCAAAAAATAAAAAATAAAATGTGATAACACAAGGGAAGTACTTGCCATGGTGAATGCACTTCAGTATCTGGTAACATTCAATTACCACAGTGGACAGTTATAGCCACAAAGAACAAATCCACAGAAAAATATATCTTAACTACTTTATTACCTGCAAAGATCTTCAGATATTACTGGGCCACTAAAAGTTGAAAATAATAGCTAAAAAGTTTCCTTTTATTAAAAAAAAAAAATTGCACTAAAAATTTTAAAGCTTTTTTTTTTTTTTTTTTTGAGATGGAGTCTTGCTCTGTTGCCCAGGCTGGAGTGCAGTGGCCGGATCTCAGCTCCGCCTCCCGGGTTCACGCCATTCTCCTGCCTCAGCCTCCCGAGTAGCTGGGACTACAGGCGCCCGCCACCTCGCCCGGCTAGTTTTTTGTATTTTTTAGTAGAGATGGAGTTTCACCGTGTTAGCCAGGATGGTCTTGATCTCCTGACCTCGTGATCCGCCCGTCTCGGCCTCCCAAAGTGCTGGGATTACAGGCTTGAGCCACCGCGCCCGGCCTATTTTTTTTTTTTTTGAGATGGAGTCTCACTCTGTCACCCAAGTTGGAGTGCAGTGGCACGATGTCAGCTCACTGCAACCTCTGTCTCACAGGTTCAAGTGATTCTCCTGCCTCAGCCTGCCGAGTAGCTGGGACAACAGGCACGCACCACCACGACAGGCTAATTTTTGTATTTTTAGTAGAGACAAGGTTTCACCATGTTGGCCAGGCTGGTCTCGAACTCCTGACCTGAGGTGATCCACCCACCTCAGCCTCCCAAAGTGCTAGGATTACAGGCATGAGCCACTGCGCCCAGCAAAGCTATTTCTTTCAGGAATAGTGAAGAATTGAAAGGCTTCTCATGTTATTTTAAGGCTGAGCATATAAACAGTGTCAGACAGTGAATATTCTTCCTGTCTAAAATGTCTAGCCTGATCTTCTCCGCTAATCCGTGCCCATCTCTTCCTCTACTATTTAGCTCAATATTGAGCTTTTGTAAAAAGCTTTAAAGGTAGTATAAATCATAATCACACAAATAATTTGTATTTTCCAAAAATTCGCATTAGTAAGCTGCTTGGAGTAAGAATACAGTCTCCATAGAACAATATTACAAACAGCTAAGGTCCTGAGTAGGTTCTCGAATGCCTCATTTAACTTATAATGTACAGAGTATTTAGTCTTAGACTGTTTTCAAATCTAGTAGCAGACTAAGAAGAAAAAACATATGTTGCCCTATTGCTAGGATGGCTAACTACAGATCACGCATTCTCAATAGGGGCAGTACCTGTATTATCTCTCCCACTAAAGAGAGCAGAAATTGGTTCTTGGGAGGACAAAAATAAATAAATAAATAAATAAATGGTCTGTGGCCTTCATCAAAGCTCAACCGTATCTGAAAAATGTATATGCTTTAGTACTGGATTCCTCCCACTAGGGAGAACTTAATTACTTGGATTAATTTAATAAAAATCAAATGTTATTAATTAATTACATTTTATTTAATCTTAATTTTTCTCCTGAGGGAACAATAATGAAAAAAATGTTGAGAAACACTGTTCTAGACAAACCTTGAAAAAGGCAAAGTTTAGATTTAGTCTTTTCCCACCTCCCTTTGTGCAGCCCTCCCCTCCCCTGACTCCTCACCCAACTTGCCCTAAATCAAAACTACCTACCTGTGTTCACCCCCAGGGAAACTCTGACTTCCTTGATTCCCAGGATCTCCCTAGGCATTAGGAAAGTTACCCACTGACTAACCTCCCTGGAAGTATCTATACTTTTATAAGACGACAAAAGGACTTTCTATAAAGTAGATTTCATGCAGTGCAAACGGGAAAAAAAAACTGAAGATTATGCTGGAGATGGAGAAAAGTTCAATGTCTGTTTCTGAAGCCGTGACTCACTCAGAGTGAGCAGAACTAGCTACTAATTTGTCAGTGAGAACATTTCTCATCTATTCACATAGAATTACCTTAGTCACCTATTCCTCTTAAAGGTCCTTTATAACAAAAGCAGTTTTATATTTTAATTTTCAAAAATCATTTGAGTTAATTCTGGCCTAACTTAGAGCTCAAGGTAATGTTTCTGCCAAATAGTATATATGCAGCTAAGGGAAAATGTCACCATGCACAGCTTCTATTTGTCTATGAGAAAACTGGATAGTTTTCTCATGGACACTCACTAAACATTCAAGGTATCCATCAATATACACCCTACCTAATACTTCACAATTTGTGAACTCTTTCTATGTAACAGACACTCTAAGACAATAGGACTTTCTTGCTATCCCCATAAATACAGACCACACAGAGGGCAGGATAAACTTGACCTGATTCTTAGGGGAGGAAGGTAAAGGAAATCAGAGAATAGCCACATTTCCACCTTATCTTTGATAAGCTCCTTGGTCATGTGAAGTTAGGCTGAAACTAGTGTGGAGGGGCTGGGGACCCCATCCTACTTGGCACAGACCAGGTAGCCTATTTACTAACAATAATACCAACAAAGTATAAGTGCTATATCCCAAGCTATTAAATCGTATTTGCTTTAAGGTGTTTAACATTAGAATTTAAAATAGTTTACTTTTGTCATTATGACTATGAGATACATGATTCCTTCTCCATAATCCTTAAATCAGTAGTAGATACAAATCCTAAAAAGTATTAAATTTTCTAAATAAAGCATTATCTAAATCAACCTTCCAGATGTAATCAGAAGAAAGTGTAAGAATTAAAGTTCTCATTACAAAAGCTTTGCACATCAGGCATTTTATACTAGGAATGCCCAAAATCTAAAGCAGAGACAAATTACATTAATATGGTTGAAAACAAGGGTCCTGTACGTATTCTTGAAGAGAAGGAATCTATCCTGCAGTAGATAATAAAAATTTAAGAGCATCCTTCTCCTTCATTCCCACACATCAAAATATATCAATCAATCAATCAATTAATCCAAACAGAGTCTGGGGCTATGTTATAAGGAAAATCAGTCTGGGAATATCTGAAAAGCATGAGACTATCAGTGTTACAGCCTAGGGAAGGTGGAGCTTCATTAGAACATACATGTAGATGAACAAACAGCTGCTGGTTGCCTGCATTTATAATTTATTCATTTAACATTCAGCAAGAATAAAATTGTCCAAGATAACATACTTTCCACATAAAAAAAAAATCAACACCTGTCCTCAAAGATATATGAGTATGGCTATGGAGGATACAAAGAATAACACAGGTTGCTCTTCCTGAAGGCAGATAATTTAAGGACGAAAAAATGCAGAGCTTACTTGATGCAAAAGGTTAACAATATAAAAACATAAATTAGGACGAACTGCAAGGTAGCATATGACCAAATGCCAAATGAGAGGCAGCCTGGCTGCCAGGGGCTGGAGTTCTCTGGGAAAGCTTCAGAGGAAGTAGCATGGGAACTGAGTCTTTCATTATACTACAATGATAATAGGATCTCCAGATGAAGAGATGGGAATATCCCAAGGCGCGGAGATGGTAATTAACAGGACATGAAAGAAAAGAATTAAGAATCACAACTTCAAGACAGAAAGTAAAACAAATGAGAGAAGCCTCTTAGATACAAAAATAATCCTCACTGAAGAATAACTGAGAAGGAATGAGAAAAAGAGTTCAGAAGCATTGTAGCTAAAACAGAAAACAACAAATGTGGACAGGAATTGCAAAGATGTAGACACCACTTAAAAGGTAAGGATAACTGAAGAAGTGGAAAATTACGGCTGTTTCTCCAGCGAGGAAAAGGCAGTCAGTGGACTGTACTCAACACTGTTTCAAGATCCACTATCTCAGTCAGCAATAACTAATTATACAGTCAGGATCTCCTGAATCATAAAGTGATGTAATTCCCTAATAAGGGGCATGGTGGAGATAATGGCAGGGACAATATGACACAGAGTAATCTCACGATCACTAGCTGTGATTCCTTGAGCGAGACACTAAACTTACCTGAGGTGTTTTTTTTTTTTTTCAAAGACAGAGTCTTGCTCTGTCACCAGACTGCAGTGCAGTAGTGCGATCTCAGCTTACCGCAACCTCCACCTCCCAGGTTCAAGCAATCCTCCTGTCTCAGCCTCCTGAGTAGCTGGGACTACAGGTGCACACAACCACGCCGAGCTAATTGCTGTATTTTTAGTAGAGATGGGGTTTCACCATGTTGGCCAGGACGGTCTTGATCTCTTGACCTTGTGATCCGTCTGTCTGGGTCTCCCAAAGGGCTGGGATTACAGGTGTGAGCCACTGTGCCCAGCTACTTCCCTGAGTTGTAATATCCTCTTCTATTAATAAAAGGTCTGGGCTGGGCACGGTGGCTCATGCCTGTAATCCCAACACTTTGGGAGACTGAAACAGGTGGATCACCTGAGGTTGGGAGTTCAAGACCAGCTTGACCAACATGAAGAAACCCCGTGTCTACTAAAATTACAAAAAATTAGCCAGGCGTCGTGGCACATGCCTGTAATCCCAGCTATTCGGGAGGCTGGGGTATGAGAATTGTTTGAACCAGGAGGTGGAGGTTGCAGTGAGCTGAGATCACGCTATTGAACTCTAGCCTGGGTGACAGAGCAACACTCCGTCTCCAAAAAAACAAGAGAGAGAAATGAAGAGAAATACTATGTACATGAGTTAGAAGATTCAACATAATAAAGCTATCAATTCTCCCTAAATTGATATAAACATTTAATGTAACTCCTCTCAAAATTCCAGCAAAATTATTTGTAAATATAGATAAAATGATTCTAAAACTTACAAACAAAAGGAACAGAACTAGAGTAGCTAAAAATCTGAGGGAGAGGGGAATCAAGTGGGAGAAATCAGTCTACCTTATTTCATATGTACACAGCTACAGGAATCAAGACTGTGTGCTAATGGAGAACCCAGAAACAGACTGAAATAGACCCACACAAATATGCTCAACTGACTTTTGACAAAAGTGCATCAACAATTCAATAATTGAAAGCGAGTCTATTCAACAAACGGTGCTGGAGCAACCGGACATCCATAGGCCAAAAAATGGCCCTCAACTTAAGTCTGACACCTAACAGAAAAATTAACTCAAAATGGGTCATAACATAAATATGAAACATAAACTATAAAACTTTTAGGAAAAAAATAAGAGCAAATCTTGGCAAAGAGTTCTTAAACTTGACACCAAAAGCACAGTCCATAAAAGGAAAAAATGACAAATTTCAACAAACTTTAAAAATTTTGCTTTGCAAAAGACCCTATTAGAAGATGAAAAGATAAACTACAGACTGAGAGAAAACATTTGTAGATGACATATCTGAGAAAGGACTGGAATCTAGTACACCTGAAAAACTTTAAACCCAACAGAAAAAAAAAAAAAAAACTAACCAGAAAATAGGCAACATGTTGGGAGGCTGAGACTGGACGATCACTTGAGCCCAGGAGTTTGAGACCAGCCAGGGCAACATGGTCATACCCCTGCCTCTATAAAAAATACAAAAATTAGCCGGGTGTGGTGGTGCACACCTATAGTCCTAGCTACTTGGGGTGGCTGAGGCAGGAGGATCGCTTGAGCCCAGGAGGTCGAGGCTGAGGTTGAAGTGAGCCATGAGCCAAGTGGCACCACAGCACTCTAGCCTGGGTGACAATGTGAGAAATGCAAGTTAAAATCACCATGAGGTGTCACTATACATCTATAAGAATGGCTAAATTAAAAATAGGGACAACACCAAATGCTGGTGAGGATGTGCAGAAACTGGACCTCTCATACTCTTCTGGTGGGGATGGAAAATAATATAGCCATTCTCAGAAAGTTTGGCAGTTTCTTATAAAACTAAGCATGCAATTACCATATGACCCAACAACTGTATTCCTGGGCATCTATCCCAGAGAACTGAAGACTTACGCTTACATTATGAGTTACTGGACATGAATTATTATAGCAGCTTTATTCCCAATAGCCAAAAACTGAAAACAACCTAGATATCCTTCAAACTGTGGCACAATCACACCATGGAATACTACGTCAGCAAACTACAGATACATGCAACAACCTGGATGAATCTCCAGAATTTTGCTGAGTAAAAAAAAAATCCAATCTCAAAAGGTTACTAACTGGGTAATTCCATTATATAAGTCTTGGAATGACAAAATTACAGGAATAAAAACGAATCACTGATTGTCTGGAGTTAAGGAGGAGGCAGGGCAGGAAAGAAGTGAGTGTGGTTATAAAAAGGCATTATGGGATCCTCCTGGTCCTGGGAACATCCTTTATCTTCACTGTATCAATCAATGACAGTATCTTGGTTGTGATATCATACTATGGGTTTGCCAGGTATTACTGTGGAAAGCTGGGTAAGGGGTTCTCTCTATATTGCATTATTTCTTACAACTGCATACGAATCTACAATTAATGCAAAATAAAGTTTGATTCGAAAATAAGTCTCAAAGCAAATTAAATACAATTAAAAACAAATCTAACATCAGCTAAATGAAGTGCTCTCTTCTGCTCAAGCTTGTCTGGATACGTACTCTACGAATCAAAGAGTTTATAAAACACATTTTCCTCACCAGGACCCCTCAATTTTCCCTCACTCACACATGCACACAAACACAGCAACAGAGACAAGGGGGTCCAAACAGAAAATTTGAGATTTTTTAAAAATAAGCGATAGAAAGAAAAGAGACCTGGGCTGAATCGGGGAGAAAAATCTTTGTCCATGTTCTATAAAACAAACCAACGGTGTCACTTTGGACGGATCCTCTAATCTCCCCAGCCTACAATCTGAACTCTTTCTACAATTTAAACTTCTCATGTAGGAGGCTGCTTAGGAGAGTAGTTCTCAAACTTTTTGGTCTCCAGCCTCCAAAAGGCTTTTGTTTACATAGATTAAAACCACTAATGTTTACTATCAGAATTTAAAAGGGAGAATTTGTTTTTAAGAATACACAGACAGGAGCTTGCAGTGAGCTGAGATCCGGCCACTGCACTCCAGCCTGGGCGACAGAGTGAGACTCCGTCTCAAAAAAAATAAAAAAAAAAAAAAAGAATACACAGACATCGGCCCTCCAAACGGTGGTATCATTCCATATCATGTAGCCTTCGGAAAACTCGATGTACAGCTCCTTGGTACTATTACAAAAATAGTTGTAACCACACTTAGAAAACCGCTGCCTTACTAACAAGCGAAACAAATATACAAAAGTAACTGGAAAGGTTCAAAACAATGAACAAACGCGTTCTTTTAGAGTACAAAAGAGTCAAGGCGGGAAAAAAAACGGTTCAAAATCCTAATGGAGGAAAACTTGGACGACCACACCATTGGGTAAAACGGGAAAGCTTTTGAAAAGCCAGGGAAGCCGGGCTTTCTCCCGGGGCCAGGGAGGCTGGGAAGTGTTTACGGCTGTAAAAGATGACCGCTATTCAATCAGTCCGCACTGCGCCCTCAACACCGTTACAGGCATGAGAGACCCACAATCACTGCTGCAGATTTAACTTTTGGCAAAGATCGGGAAGTCGTTCAAGAAGAACTCTCCCACCGTCCCGACGCTGGCACCGCGCCCTGTGCCCCGCGAGCCGGGGTCCGGCCGCGCCCAGGCTCCGCAGAGGTTCCTCTCCCGCCCCAGGCGCCCGGCCGCCGCGGAAGCCGGGAAGAACTGGGCGGGCGGGGCCCGAGGGGGCGCGGGTCACAATCCCGGGCCGGACCAGGGGGCCGGCGGGCCGGGGTCGCGGTCCGGGAAGTCCCGCGGGGGCCGAGGAGCTCGGGGCTGGGGCCCCGGCGTCGGCGGGACTCACCAGGTGCCGCGCCACCTCGGAGGAGGCCATGGTCGCGGACAGGGGCGTGGTGAAGCGGCCGTATCAGCCCGGCCCCGAGCGGCTGGTCCCAACAACGGCGGCGGGAAGGCGGGAGCGCTGCAGTAACGGGCAGGGCGCGAGGAGAGGCGGCTCCGCCACAGGGAAGGGACAGAGGCGGGGCCGAGCTGGAGGCCTCCGGGGACGGTGGACGGGGGGCGGGGTCGGGGCGGACGCCCTGTGGTGCGCCCTGAGCGTTTTGAGTGCGCCAAACGAGCCCCTCGCGGGAGCTGCCCTCGACGACTGAGGCCTGAATGTCAGTGCTGGGGCGGGGTGAAGGAGAGCCGGGACTCCAGGAAGAGGGCGCGAGGAATGCAGGCGGGAACTGCGGAACAGTGATTGCGGCCCACGCGAGGCCGGAAGTGGGCGGGCCCTGAGGCGAGGCCGCCCTAGGTGGGTGTGGCTGATACAGCGGGGAGCGGAAGTAGGCGTGGCCTGTTGGCGTGGGCGCGGGGCGGGGATGCGGGGGGCGTGTCCCC
>NW_012119066.1:66727-90979 GCF_000951035.1 Colobus angolensis palliatus | reverse complement strand
AGGGCCACGAGCTGGGCGAGGGAGAGCCCCACGCCGCCGCTCACGGGCCACCCCTGAGCGCCGGGGCTCGCAGGAAGAACTCGCGACGCGAAGTGCAGCCCCTGCCCCGGACTCCGGCCCCGGGACCCAGTGAGGACCTGGAACCCCCGCCCCATGGCTGCGAGGAGGCGGACAGGAGCAGCTCCCTTGGAGGGGCCACTGCACAGAGGCCGGCCCGCCAGAACTTCCGCGACCTGGTGATGGGCAGCTCCCCGCAGCTGAAGAGGAGCGTGTGTCCCGGGGGTAGCAGCCCGGGCAGCTCCTCCGGGGGAGGACGCGGCAGAGGCGGGGGCGACTCAGACAGCGCATCGGTGGCCTCGTCGTCCGCGGAGGAGGAGAGCAGCGGCGGAGGCTCCGTGACGCTGGACCCCCTGGAGCACGCTTGGATGCTCTCTGCCTCCGATGGCAAGTGGGACAGCCTGGAGGGCTTGCTCACCTGCGAGCCCGGCCTGCTGGTCAAGCGGGACTTCATTACCGGCTTCACTTGCCTGCATTGGGCCGCCAAGCACGGAAGGCAGGAGCTTCTGGCCATGCTAGTCAACTTCGCCAACAAACACCAGCTGCCGGTGAACATCAACGCCAGGACGAGCGGGGGTTACACCGCCCTGCACTTGGCAGCCATGCACGGGCACGTGGAGGTCGTGAAGCTGCTGGTGGGGGCCTACGACGCCGATGTGGACATCAGGGACTACAGTGGGAAAAAGGCCTCCCAGTACCTGAGTCAGAGCATCGCGGAGGAGATCAAGAACCTGGTGGGAGCCCTGGACGAGGGTGACGGGGAAAGCGCCGCGGGTAGCGGCGGTGGGCGCTGGAGGCTTTCAAAGGTGCTTCCCTCGCATCTCATCACCTACAAACTCTCACACGTCCTAGATGATGGAGGAGACCATCACTACCATCACCATCACCAACATCACCACTTGGCTGAGGGGTGGGTGGGAGGCAAAGCCAAGGATCCAGGGCGCAAAGCCTCAGGCAGCTCTAGTGGACGTATAAAACCCAGACTCAACAAAATCCGCTTCAGAACCCAGATTGTCCACACCACACCCTCCTTCAGGGACCCAGAACAGCCACTGGAGGGTGGGGGGGAGGAGGAAGTGGAGGAGGAACGGTCTGTTAAAGGCCACTCGTCCTCCTTCAAATTGAGACCAAAGTCCAATGTATTTGGGTAAAAATTGTTTCTTTTAGAAAATGCAAAGGGTTATTTGTCTTAGGAAATTGAATACTAGTTGCTGTAAGGAAATGAGACCAGAAAGACAAGCTAAATTATGCATTTTTACTTGAAGGACTGGAATGGATGGGGCGGAGTTCCCTTCAGGTTAGCCTTCTGGAGAAAGTGGATTTCTTTTTAAGAGATTCATCATACTTTGACCTTTGCCTCTTTTCTGCCCCCCACTTCCCTGCCCTGGAGCCCCTTTCTGGAGACTAGAAATGTATCTAAATTGGGGGAACAGAATGAATGAATGAGAGTTCCTTTGCTTTAACCATTCCTGGATGTCTGCAAAGTAAGGATTAGTGCACTTTTTATGTATCTGATTTTATAAGGGGTTACTCTTTCAAGAGCAACAAAAAAATGCAAATTGTAATGAAACTGGTAGTATTTCTGAGTGTGGAAACGACAGTCTGCCCATTTTTTACTAATTGCATTTGCGTTTTAAGGTACTACTGAAGGTCAGATCGAAGTTGAAATGCAAAAATACTAATTAGATAATAATGGGAATAAAACGGGAATCCTCTTGGTATTTTATGTGTATTGTAAGTAGCAGTTAAATTATTTTTTTAAAAGCAATTTCAGTTTTAATCACTGAACAAAAGAAACAGGCAACATTCACTTCCGTAGTATGGTTTCCAGCTATCTTATTAATAACTACACAAAATTTTATTTAAAGAGGGCACTTAGCAGCCTATGATAGTTTTAAATAAAATGTTGCCTCTCCTTCGGATTCTCACTAACTTGTGTTACTATTCTAAAAGTTAGCTTTTGCTGGGGTGTTTATTCTGAGGATCATATAACCATTGTTCTACTTGGCATAACCCTGTTTAATGGTGCTTAGAGCTGAATTACCTGCAGAAACTGTTTCTGGTTTAAATAATTAGCACAAATTGGCTCATGAGCCCATGTTTCTGTGAAGTAATTATTAAACCAACTTAATGATCCTCAGGTAAGGTACACTTTTTATTTTACTACGTTGGTAGTCTCTATGACATGTAGCAATGTTTTACAAATGTTTAAAATGCTAAACTTAATTTTCCAGCCTTTTCTTGACAATTAGATACCTATCCTGTAGTTACTGAAAATCTGGGTAGTAAATCCACCCAGTTAAAATGGCACTTTATAAAAGGGAATAGAGAAGAGATGGGACTATTTCTATATTTAAATGCTGCTGGCTATTAAATTCCTTTGTATATAAATGAAAAATACCAATCATTAAAATTAAGGACTTAAGTGTGGTTCTTAATTACATTTCATTCATTTATGTTAGAGTAAATGGCTTCCTAATTACTTTAAAATTTAACCCACAAGCATATGAAATCTGTTTGTCATAAAATTGGAAACAATTTTCGAGAGGGACTAATTTAAACAAGTCCTTCTCCTTTAGTCTTTTGGGTCACGTAATTGCTGAAACCTAAGTACCTATGGACTACAGGATAACGAAGTTCACAGCCTGCAGGGTGAATGAACCCATGTGTGAACTGCACAAAACAATTCATAGAAAATGCATAGAAATTTGTAACACTTTTGTCACATCTGTCTCTAGATGCTCATTGAATTTGTTTAAAGATGGATGAAAGGCCAGACATAGTGGCTCATGCCTGTGATCCCAGCATTTTGGAAGGCCAAGGCAGGTGGATCACTTGAGGCCAGGAGTTTGAAACCAGCCTGGCCAACATGGTAAAAACGTGTCTCTTCTAAAAATACAAAAATTAGCTGGGCGTGGTGGTGCGTTCCTATAGTCCCAGCTATTTAGGAGGCTGAGGCATGAGAATCACTTAAACCTGAGAGACGAAGGTTGCAGTGAGCCAAGATCATGCCACTGTACTCCAGCCTGGGCAACGGAGACTCTGTCTCAAAAAAAAAAGCCAAAAGATGAATGAAAATATGACATATCTAAACTATTATCCATTCATTTGCCTTTTGTTGTGGGATTTTAGATATGAACTGTGTAAATTTGAGAAGCACTTATGCATACACGTGGGTGAAAAACCAATCTAATTTTGTATAAATAAAAATAGGCTCCTGGAAGGTAAGAAGTAGTCATTTGTGCTAAATCTATACATATTGCCTGTATCTAGTGCGGAATAAGCTATGACGTCCCATCGAGGAATCTTAAATTTCATAGACATGTAAAGCTGAAATAACTCTAAAGAGTAGATGTTTCAGAACCATCAGAAGGTTCTGGTGAATAGTCAGTATTAGCTCTTAAATGTATATGTTGGTCACTAATTGCACAAAATCTATAATTTGCTAGGGCTTTAGAGATTGAGTCAATATGTCATTTACCATGGTTTTCCCCCTAAAGGCTTTAACTTTTCTGATAAAATAATATTTTAAATTTTCAAAAACCCATTTCTGAGGGGAACTACTAGCATTCCTTTTCATGATGTGCTTGTTTATGCAGTAAGTAGCATTTTTGGCTACTTAACTCTACATTCCTCTTACTTTTCAGTTTCCAGTCAAGATTATAAAAAGCAAGATTATAATTTGATATTCATAGAGTTGTGCCTACCTTTCATGGAAAAATGTATGTCAGATACTTAGATGTTTATTGATATGAAACCATGTGGTTAAAAAACCCAAGTATGTCCATGTGTTTCTTATAAGGTATACTTGAAACTAGTGAGTGTTTGTCACATTCCACTTTCATGGTATGTAAAATGCAGTTCACATATATAACTTGAATATCTGGTACTAGTTTTTTCATGCCTGAAATCTTGGAGTCTAGGTTACCTTGTCTCTCCTCTTTTTAAATAAGTGAAATTTGGGAGATTGTAAAATCTGTACAGTTTGTTTTGTCAAAATAAAATATTCACAGTAGAATTTTTCTCTGAATTGTTTAAGTTTCTGTCGTCCTTTAGACTTTTTACATATACTGTGTTTTACAGTTCACAAAATGCTTTTTGAAGTTTCAGTTTATTTGACCCTTTTCCTATCCCTTAAGATTATGGGCCATATGTTCTTGACTTACAGATAAGAAAATAAAGGTTAATGGTTGTTCAGGGTCACACAGTAAAAAGCTGTTAGTAAGATCTTAAGAGTCAGTGCTTTCCCACAGTGTTACCTTTTCTGCAGGTTGAATTGCCACAGTTTTAGCAAAACAGCTGTAGTTTGGCACCAGTGATGGAGGAATCAACTAGGAGAGAAGGTAATACCTCAACCACTACCCAAAAAAAAGCTGTATAGGTTTTGCACACACCATCCACCATAAACCCTCCCTACCCGGAGCTGACTTCAAGACAGGTGTAGGAATACTGTTTTTCATTTTTCAACCTCTGTCAAGCATTGAGAGTTAATTAATTTCCTCATCAAGGCTGCCTGTGATATGTATTTTTAGCAAAATTCAACTCTGTTGAATGGCAAAGGGATGTGGTACTCCTTGGTGTAATTGCCCACTATTGCTCTCTCCAGGAGATCCCACTATTATGGCTGCTGGGGTTTTTGTTGTTTTATGACAACCCATAAAATATTTTTCAGGATAAGTGAAAGACTAGATAAGTAGTTTCTTTTTCTAGAATAACTTCTTTTCTTAGAAGTACATGTCTTAAAAGGATTTATTAGCCAGTTCACTTAAAGATATTTTTGAAATTTTCCTAGTAAAAATTATTTTTATTTTGCTAAGTAAATAGCATTATTTGGAGTTTCTTACATGATTAATTCCAGTATTAAATACTTGGAATTTGCTGTAAACCAGCATTCCTTCAATGATGACCCAAGTCTTCATAAATCACTGAATATTAGAGGGTTGGAAGATGACGCTACAGGAACTTGTTTCTCAAGATACGGAAGTCATATGGTTCACATAACTACCTGCTTTTTCCCTGAAGAACACTATACTTTTTTTCTCGATCTTCTCTTTAAATGTCAGTTTCACCTCAGTAAGTAGCTTTCCTATTCTGTTAACTAATAGCCTAGTTTTCCACATCGATGCATTGGTAAGGAATGTGTGACAAATGTTCCCACCCTTGCACAGTACCTGGCAAGTTGAAGGTACTCAGTAAGGGTCTTTTAAAGGAAAACATTAAATATTTTATAATGTTACATAATATGGATAATTCAATAACATGCGTTCATGCTATGCAAATAGTTATTTTTTATGTAACATGGCTCTTAAATGCCAGCCTACCAGTTCATCTGCAGCTCAGCCAAAAGAACAGCAAGTTATTCCAATCCTGAAGATAAAAATCAACTTTATTAGAATTGTACTTCATGAGCGACTTAACATATTTTCAGGAGTAAATTTGCTTATAAGAAAGTTTTGCTGTATGTGGTGGCTCACGCGTGTAATCCCAGCACTTTGGGAGGCTGAGGCGGGAGCATCGCCTGAGGTCAGGAGTTCAAGACCAGCCTGGCCAACATGGCAAAACCCCATCTCTACTAAAAATACAAAAATTAGCTGAGCATGGTGGTATATACCTGTAATCCCAGCTACTCGGGAGGCTGAGGCAGGAGAATCACTTGAACCAGGGAGGCGGAGGTTGCAGTGAGCCGAGATTGTGCCATTGCACTCCAGCCTGGGCGTCATAGCGACTCTGTCTCAAAAAAAAAAAAAAAGTTTACTTACAAGCTGACTCAGGTCCATGACCTGTAGGAGAATCTATTCTAACTGGCCTTAAATCGTCTAAGCACTGTCAGTTACACAAATGACTACTTATTCTGTGAAATCCCAAAGAGCAGATGAATAGGGAAATGAAGTTTAGTTTAGCATAGAGAACTTTCTAATAATCGTTTGAAACATACCATGGACTGCCTTGTGAGATAGAACATTCAGCCTTTGGAGATAACGTGTCAGAGGTTGCATGAGCACCTGAAAATTTAAAATAGATCATTTTAAAGCACACTTGTGACCAGTTCTGTCTCAAGAAACACTGCTCCAAACCATATTCATTCTGACCAAAACTTTGGCCAAAAGCAGCCTGACTTAGGATAAAGTTAACCAGTACTTTGCCAGTGGTGTAAAGTATGATCATGTAAGTTGTTGGTTTGTTATTGTTGTTTTCTGTTTGAGATGGAGTCTTGCTCTGTTGCCAGGCTGGAGTGCAGTGGCATGATCTTGGCTCACTGCAAACCTCTGCCTCCCGGAGTCAAGTGATTCCCCTACCTCAGCCTTCCGAGTAGCTGGGACTACAGTTGCGCGCCACTATGCCCAGATAATTTTCTGTATTTTAATAAAGACAGGTTTCACCATGTTGGCCAGGATGATCTCAATCTCCTGACCTCGTGATCCGCCTGCCTCGGCCTCCTAAAAGTGCTGGGATTACATGCGTAAGCCACTTTTTGTTTTAACTCAACTTTATGCTATTCTGATCAAAGAACCTGGGGGCCCTCCATTAGAATAGTCTTCTGGGTCTCTAAGAAACTTTGAATATAATAGTTCAGAAACGTAGTTGAGCATTCTGGAGATTTGTCCAGAAATTTCTGATATTGATGTGGGATCTTTGAAATTTGCATTTAAGAGACAATTATGGTGAGGGCAGTGGCCCACACCTGTAATCCCAGCACTTTGGGAGGCCAAGGCAGGTGAATCACAAGGTTAGGAGTTTGAGACCAGCCTGGCCAACATGGTGAAACCCCGTCTCTACTAAAAATACAAAATATTAGCTAGGCATAGTGGTGGGCACATGTAATCCCAGCTACTTGGGAGGCTGAGGCAGGAGAATCACTTGAATCCAGGAGGCAGAGATTGCAGTGAGCTGAGATCGTGCCACTGCACTCCAGCCTGGTCGACAGAGTGAGACTCCGTCTCAAAAAATAAATAGATAAACAAAGAAATAGGGAATTATTTGGTTGTGGTCAGTTCAGTACTATTGAGCAAAGAATCACCTTTGGCTTAGTCGGGTTTAGAATCACCTAAGTGCTGACTTGGCAGCAAGACTAAGGTTAAGACTTAAATGGCTAAGACTTTCAGGAAGCTTACTGTATATACCCGATGAGGTTTCAAGTACTTTATAAAAAGCAAGCTGTTTAACCCTCATAATACCCCTTCCCTGATTCTAGTAGCCTCACTTCTATTGATGGAGAACTGAAGTACAAAAACCCAAGTAGCTGCTACTTGCCCAAGGTCACAAAGCTAATTCTTAGCAGTTCAGCTTTGCGCTCAGGCAGATTGGCTCGAAGGTTTGTGGGAAGCGCTAGTGGTATAGGAAATACCACTTCTTTGGGAACGTAAGAGACAGTCAACTGGCCTGAAGTTTATGGGGCTAGCACCTAATGAAGTACAAATGATATAGGAAATTCATACTATTGCAGAAGAGAGCAAACTAAGAACCAAAAACAAGCACTAATGATTGAGACAGATAATGACTTTAACACTCTGTTATTACTGCACAGCAGTAGGGTTAGAACTGGATTTTTAGGAGTTTGCATTTTCTGGTGTCACCTAGGATCAGGAAAGAATATTTGGGTCAGGAAAGAACCAGAGTCTCACTCTGTCGTCCAGGCTGGAGTGCAGTGGCCGGATCTCAGCTCACTGCAAGCTCCGCCTTCTGGGTTTACGCCATTCTCCTGCCTCAGCCTCCCGAGTAGCTGGACTACAGGCGCCCGCCACGTCGCCCGGCTAGTTTTTTGTATTTTTTAGTAGAGACGGGGTTTCACCGTGTTAGCCAGGATGGTCTCGATCTCCTGACCTCGTGATCCGCCCTTCTCGGCCTCCCAAAGTGCTGGGATGACAGGCTTGAGCCACCGCGCCCGGCCGAAAGAATATTTCTTTAGCTCAGAATGGTGGAGCTGCTAAAATATTTGAGGTGTAGTTATATTTCTTTCTTTAGGCTCACCTCCCCTCTGTCCAGCGCCCTTTCACTTGTCTGAGTACTTAAGCATTAACGGAAAGGCTTAGCCCACTTCCACATAATCATGAGATTAAAGGCTAGTGTAGAAGAAAACCAGCAACACGGCATCTGGTTTTCGTACTATACATTTATAAATTTGCAGCCCACTAAAAGAATTTCGATAGTTCATTTTGAGACCGGGCCCGGTGGCTCATGCCTGTAATCCCAGCACTTTGGGAGGCTGAGATGGGCAGATCACCTGAGGTCAGTAGTTCGAGACCAGCTGGCCAACATGGTAAAACCCTGTCTTTACTAAAACTACAAAAATTAGCCGGGTGTGGTGGCACATGCCTGTAATCCCAGCTACTCGGGAGGCTGAGGCAGGAGAATCACTTGAACCCTGGAGGTAGAGCTTGCAGTGAGCCGAGATTATGCCATTGCACTCCAGCCTGGGCATGATGAAACTCTGTCTCAAAAAAGAAAAAAAAAAAAGTTCATTTTGGCACAGGCAGGAGTGTTACGTTTGTTCTATCGGAATCTATTACAAAAGGTGCTATTTTCCCTGCGTGTAAATCCCTGGTGGCCTCTTCCTTGAGCCCATACCCATACCCAGCCACTCGTCATTGTCCTCGTCTGCGCCCCTGCATGTCCCTCTCCGGTGCACCACCAGTTTTCTTGCCCACCGTGCAACTGCTCTCCAGAGTGGATGTCTCAGCCACACAGCCATCCTGAGCAGGCTTGTACTCGGGGGCTGTCTATGGGTTAACAGAATGAACGGCTCTTCTTGCCAGCTGGCCTCCGGCGGTCCGGACTCTGCCCCACTGTTCTTGGATCTCTAAGAGGGTGACCTATCTGGAGCTTCCCCTAACCAAAACCCAGAGTGACTCTCATGGACGGCTGTTGGCAGGCGACTCCAGTTTCTCTGTGGTCAGATGGAATTTGCCTAAAAGCTATCCTACCCTGATTATTCTTCCCAATGTCTGACACCTTGAAATGGCACATGGCTTAAGGTGTGCACCCAGGTGGGTGCTGTGAGAGAATTCTGTCCAGGAAAGAGACTGCTCTGGTCCATAATCAACCTCTAGAAAACCATGATGCCTTTATCAAGAAGGTAGATACCCCCATGGAAGCGAAATCAGTCTCCTAAAAGAACTCCAAAAACAAGGTTGGTAGGTTCGGGGTGGGGAGAGGAAAGGAGAAGGGAGAGGACCCAGGAGAGCCTAGGATGGGGTCTGGACAGCCAAGAGGTGCTCATGGGAGTCTTTGGCAAACCACAGGGGTCTTCTCTTATGTCTTTGTGCCCATTTAATTTTAAAACAATGTGATGGGTGCCTTCTGTGCACTGCACAGCTTGGGAAGGAGCTGGGTCTGCTGTTGACTCAGAGCTTTGCAAGCCCACTTCTTCAAAAGAGGCCAACGGAGCATAGAGGGTGGCCTGAGGCTAAGACAAAAATAAACACCAAAGTTCAGCCCATCTTACAAAATTGTTTTGAGATAACCTTCACTCAGGTGGTGCTCCAGAGAGGGGTAGCAGGAGGCAAGCACAGTGGAGCAGGTAGGGGCCATCTGGAAGAGTACTTTGAAAGCTAGCCTGAGAAATTCATTCAGAAAGAGGCTCTGGGAACCTTTTTGAGCAGGAAGGTAACATGATGCATATTATATTTTAAGAAATTCATCTGGAAGAATCAACCGCTTTTACTATTCTGACCATTATTCTGAACCATGACACATGCTTTCAACGGAACTTGCCCATCTCACAAACATGATTTCACTTCTGGACTGTTCTTCAGTTCTCCATCTACAGCCATCTGTGAGTTGTCTGGGGAATGTTGCTGGAGGTCTGCTCCTCTTTTTCTTTCCTTGTACGGAGGTAATGAATAGTCTAGATATCTGAGAATCTTGTGATTGTGGTCTGATCATACCAAGTGCTGCTAAAAATGTGGTGCAACGAGAACTCTCATACGCAGAAAGGGTGTAATTAGTGCCACCGTGGAGAGTAATGTGGAAAAACTACTAGGAAACGTAGTTGAAGACACACATACCCTTTAACTCAACTATTTCACTTCTCATCACATATGCTGCACCAGTGGTGCCCTTGGGACCAGCAGCATCCTCTTCTTAGACATGCAGAATCTAGCCGGGCATGGTGGCTCATGCCTGTAATCCAAGCACTTCAGGAGGCCAAGGTGGGCAGATCACCTGAGGTCAGGAGTTCGAGACCAGCCTTGCCAGCGTGGCGAAACCCCTTCTCTACTAAAGATACAAAAATTAGCCTGGAATGGTGGTGGGTGCCTGTAATCCCAGCTACTTGGGAGGCTGAGGCAGGAGAATTGCCTGAACCCAGGAAGCAGAGCTTGTAGTGAGTGGAGATGGCACCACTGCACTCCAGCTCTGGTGACGTGAAAAAAAAAGGGGGGGAAGGGGAGGGAAGGGAAGGGAAGGGAAGGGAAGGGAAGGGAAGGGAAGGGGAGGGGAGGGGAGGGGAGGGGAGGGAAAGGAAGGGAAAAGGAAGGGAAAGGAAGGGAAAAGGAAAGGGAGGAAGGAAAGGGAAGAAGGGAAAGGAAGGGAAAAGGAAGGCAAGGCAAGACAGAATCTCAGGCCCCTCCCAGTCCTACTAAACTGGAATCTGCATTTTAGACCCTGGGAACTCCCAGGCACTGGCCTGGAGATCTCAAATATATGTGCATATGTCTTTGTTGCAGCATTGTTTGTAATAACAGTAAAAAAGAGAACAACCCGAATAGCCAACATATGGAGAACAGATATATTGTGATGCTGTCATACAATGACATGCATAAAGCAGTTAAAAATAAATGAAGTAGGCCAGGCACAGTGGCTCATGCCTGTAATCCCAGCACTTTGGGAGGCCGAGGCAGGTGGATCGCGAGGTCAGGAGATAAAGACCACCCTGACTAAGATGGTGAAACCCCATCTCTACTAAAAATACACAAAAAAAGAAAAAATTAGCTGGGCATGGTGGCACATGCCTGTAGTCCCAGCTACTCGGAAGGTTGAGGAAGGAGAATTGCTCGAACTCGGGAGGTGGAGGTTGCAATGAGCCGAGATCATGCCACTGCACTCCAGCCTGGGCAACAGAGTAAGACACCATCTCAAATAAAATAAAATAAAAATGCACATAAATGAAGTAGAACCATATATGCCAGCATGGGTTGCATCCAAAATCATAACATGAAGGGAAAGAAAAGCAAATTGCAGACTGAAATGTAGAGTAGGATACACTGTATACAAAATGTAAAAACAAAACAATATTCTGTTTCATCTGGGGATACAAGCATGCTTAGTCAGAGTACTGACCACAAAGACCAAATTAAAGACATGGTTACCTCCGGGAGAAGGGGAGTGAAGTGGAGAAACTGAACTAGATCTGCAGTGTTCCCTTTAAGAAAAAAAATTAGAATGAAACATAGCAAGATGTTTAAATATGATAAAGCTAGGGTGTATATTTGTCTACTACATTCTTCTGTGTTAGAAATATGGTATAAGGGGAAAAAAGAATTAAAATGACAGATGGACCTTGGTCTCCCTTGCCATAACCTTCCTGTTCTTCCTTATTTTGTTGTTTCTTGAACTCATTGACAGTAACATCTAGATGATAACATCCAAATGCCCCTGAGAAGGGCCGGGTGCAGTGGCTTACACCTGTAATCTCTGCACTTTGAGAGGCCGAGGTGGGTGGATCATTTGAGGTCTGGAGTTAGAGACCAGCCTGATCCACATGGTGAAACCCCGTCTCTACCAAAAATACAAAAAATTAGCCATGTCCCTGTAGTCCCAGCTACTGGAGAGGATGAGGCAGGAGAATCACTTGAACCCAGGAGGCTGAGGTTACAGTGAGCTGAGATAGTGCCACTGCACTCCAGCCTGGGCAAAAGAGTGAGACTCCATCTCAAAACAAAAAATAAAACAAACAAACAAACAGACAAACAAAATGCCCCTGAGAAGGTTGTCTTTCCATTCTTGACACACCAGACAGAACTGAACTGAAGAGGTGGACATCAGCAACATCAGCCAGTTGATGGGGAGGTGAGTTGATGAGGAGGTTAGGCTGCTGTGCAGAGTGGCCACTTGATTCCATTCCAGCCCACTTGCCCAGGGCCCCATTCCACAAGCTGGTACGTTTCTTAGGCTCGCTAGGACGCTGCTCAGACCTGCACTTCTGAGAATTTTCAGTAGATTGGCTTCTGCCAAGCTGCCTTGTAGATGAGGAAGGTAAAAGTAAAGTGCAGGCTATTTTTCTGCCATTGTCACTCTTGCAGGCAAGCCAGCAATAGGGCCTTTCCTGGGCAGGGGAGCCGTTGTTGGGACTTTAGCTTTGTGGGTGTCCAGAACGGTGTGCAGGTATCCAGTCTGCTGGAGTGGACTGCGGCTGGGTGGTGTGTGCCCAGACCCATGGTGGAGGCAGTAGTTAAGGAGTAGTTGTGACTTAAAAACAAATGAACAGGGATGGGTGTAGTGGCACACACCTGTAATCCAAGCTATTTGGGAGGCTGAGCCCAGGAGTCCAGGAGTTCCAAGCTATAGTGTGCAATGATCACACATCTGTGAATACCCACTGTACTCCAGCCTGAGCAATATAGCAAGACATCAGATTACAAAAACAAAAACAAAACAATTATTTGTGTATTTATTTATTTTGAGATGGGGTCTCACTCTGTCACCCAGGGTAGAGTGCAGTGGCGCTATCTCAGCTCACTGCAACCTCTGCCTCCCAGGTTCAAGTGATTCTCCTGCCTCAGCCTCCCAAGTAGCTGGGATTACAGGCATGTGCCACCACACCTGGCTGATTTTCTATTTTTAGTAGAGATTTTGTATTTTGCTACTTTAGTAGAGTAGCTTCCCAAGGTGCTGGGATCATAGGCGTGAGCCACCGCCTGGCCAAAAACCACCTTTTTTTTTCTTTTTTGAGACAGAGTTTCATTCTTGTTGCCCGGGTTGGAGTACAATGGCGCAATCTTGGCTCACTGCAACCTCCGCCTCCCAGGTTCAAGTGATTCTCCTGCCTCAGCCTCCCAAGAAGCTAGGATTACAGGCATGCATCACCATGCCCAGTTACTTTTGTATTATTTTTAGTAGAGATGGGGTTTCACCATGTTGGCCAGGATGGTTTCGAACCCCTGACCTCAGGTGATCCACTCACGTTGGCCTCCCAAAGTGCTGGGATTGCAGGTGTGAGCCACCATGCCCCGCAAAAAATAATTTTTAATGGAAGAATATAAAACACCTGAATAAAGCACATACGTTCTGTATATATAATGATGATTTTTCATAAACTGAACGCATCTGTGTAACCAGCACCCAGAACAAGACAAGAAACATCAGCTCCCCAGAAGCCCCTCTCGTGTCCCTGTGAGGCGTTATCTTCTTCACAAGGGTGGCACCATCCTGACTTCTAACACCTTAGGTGATCTTCCACACTTTCTGTATGTCCACACAAATGGAATTATGAGGTACATATTATGTGTCTGACTTTACTCAGCAATGTTTGTAAGATTTATCCATATTGTTGCTTATAGTTGTAAACAGATGGTCTATTCTCGTTGCTATATAGCTGTACGACTATAACACAATTTATCCCTTCAACAGTTGATAATCAATTGAGTAGTTTCATTTGGAGGGCTATCATTTGGGGGTGTCACTATGAACATTCCAATGAAAGATTCGTGGTGAACATATGTACAATTTATGCATTGCTGGGCTGGAGAGGGTGCATAAGTATATCTTTGATGGACATGGGGCAGTGACTTCTTGATTCTCTGTCTTCTGGATGGTAACAGTGGTGGCTGCTCCTGTGGCCCATCTCATGGACATCTTCTGGGAGGATCCTGACAGCTGGGCCTGCAGCCACCCTCCATTATGCAGAGATGCTCCAGGCTACTAAACCACTGCAGAAAATCACATTCAAAAAGATGGATTCCAGCTGGGCACAGTGGCTCACACCTGTAATGCCAGCACTTTGGGAGGCTGAAGTGGATGGATCACTTGATGTCAGGAGTTCCAAACCAGCCTGGCCAACATAGCAAAACCTCATCTCTACTAATAATACAAAAATTAACTGGGTGTGGTGGCTTGTGCCTGTAATCCTAGCTACTCCGGAGGCTAAGGCATGAGAATCGCTTGAACCCAGGTGGCGGAGGTTGCAGTGAGTGGAGATCGTGCCACTGCACTCCAGCCTGGATGACAAAGTGAGACGCTGTCTCGATAAATAAATAAATAAATAAATAAATAAATAAATAAATAAATAAATAAATAAATAAATTCCCATTATTCCCAGTATGGCCACATTCAGTTTATACGAATTTAAGCCTCCATCATTTATATCCTCATTTATATTCTAATACTTTCTCAGGTGGATACATCTTTTTCTGCTAACCTTGTCCTCTTTTTCTCAAAGCTCTCTGCTTGCTTATATATATTCCAAGCCATCCACATTGTGCTTTAAGGCACTTCGCCAATAAGATGACACGGTACTTTTTCAAAGCACATCCCAGGTAGCGTGTTTATCTACTTTACTAGAGTAGATTTTTTTAACCTCACCAAAAAATACTTAAGTGAGTGAGAGTTATTTTTCTCTTCCCTTTTGAGGAATTTCGGGCTCTTGGCAGGCAGGTTGGCAATCATTTAAAATGTCTAAATAGGCTGGGTGCAGTGGCTTACGCCTGTAATCCCAGCTCTTTGGGAGGCTGAAGTGGGTGGATCACCTGAGGTCAGGAGTTTGAGACCAGCTGACCAACATGGTGAAAACTTGTCTCTACTAAAATTACAAAATTTGCTGGGTTTGGTGGCGGATGCCCGTAATCCCAGCTACTCGGCAAGCTGAGGCAGGAGAATCGCTTGAACCCGGGAGACAGAGGTTGCAGTGAGCCGAGATCCTGCCACTGCACTCCAGCCTGGGTGACAGAGCAAGACTCTGTCTCATAAATAAATAAATAAAATGTTTAACATTTAAATACTGAAGGGCTGCCAGCAAGTACAAATGTCACTTGGCCTAAAGATATATGTATAAATATACATATATTTTTTTCATTTTCCTGGGCCTCATTTTCACAAGCTTGAAAAATGGTAAATCTCCACCTTAATATAACAATTAACTTACAAATATTTACTAAGTTGAGAATTGATTTTTAAATCTCAACACCATGCTGTACTAATTTGAATAGTAAGTATGAAAATGTGTGTATGAGGTCAGGCACAGTGGCTCACACCTGTAATCCCAGCACTTAGGGAGGCTGAGGCAGGTGGATCATGAGGTCAGGAGTTCGAGATCAGCCTGGCTAATATGGTGAAACCCCGTCTCTACTAAAAATACAAAACTTAGCCAGGCATGGTGGTGCATGCCTGTAGTCCCAGCTACTCAGGAGGCTGAGGCAGAAGAATTGCTTGAACCCGGGAGGCAGAGGTTGCAGTGAGCCATGATCATACCACTGCACTCCAGCCTGGGCAATACAGCGAGACTGTTTAAAATAAAAAAAAGAAAATATGTGTATGAGTATGGCTTGGTAAAGACACATATATGTTATGTACCCTGCTGATATTTATTCATTAAAAAGCAATTCTAGAGCTCATACTGGGAGCAGCAGTGCCTCTGCTGTGGAGAACACAGTGAGCTAGATGTCCCAGGCTCTGCCCTGAAGGGACTCACGGTCAGAAGTAAAACACAACACACCCACACATCACTGAAGGGCAAGAAAGAATGAGAAGAAAATCCATGTGGGCTAGACAAACAAGGCGACACTAAGGTTTAGGAGACAGGAGAAATTCCAGCTGGAGGACTGCATATATTATGTGTGTGCATGTGTGTATAATTACAGTCCTCTAGCTGGAATACATATATGTGCATATATGTACATATTTATGTATATTATGATGTTTTGACATCTTTAAAAAAAACCCTCCCTGGGGCAGCCAATTCTTGGAGATAAGAAACAGGCTCAGGTTGGAGCATGCCTTTGATAGGCAAACAAACAACCCAGAGCCAGCACTCCTCTAGCTAGCCTGCAAACCCTAGCAGACAGCTCCTCTACCTCAATCATCCCAGGGCCAGGTAGTACCCCAGGCAACAGGGGACCATCCCTAGAGTCCAGAGCCCACCAGAATTCTCCGCACTAGCCAATCCTATACTGTCCACTCTGCCCTGCCTTGCCGTTCCTGTGGAAACCACCATAAAGGCCATGGCCTGACCCTTCCCTGACTCTCGTCTTCCGCCTCCTGGCCACCCTGGTGTCTGCTGCGAGGCATGCTTCCTTTCTCCAGGACCGATGAGTATAACGCACTTTGCTCTCCCCAGTCACTCCTTTGTTGCCTCTCATAGCCACACCTGATTGATGATTTCCTAAAAGAGTACAAAACAAGGATCAGGAAAGACTTTGTGGAGGTAATGTTGAGGGATGTATAGCACAAGTATGGAAAGTTTTCAAGATTGAGGCTGGGTGCAGTGGCTCATGCCTGTAATCCCATCAGTTTGGTAGGCCAAGACAAGTTACCTGAGGTCAGAAGTTTGAGACCAGCCTGGCCAACATGGTGAAACCCCATCTCTACTGAAAATACAAAAATTAACCAGGCGTGGAGACAGGCACCTGTAATCCCAGCTACTCGGGAGGCTTAGGCAGGAGAACCACTTGAACCCAGGAGGCGGAGGTTGCAGTGAGCCGAGGTCACAGCACTGAACTCCAGCCTGGGCAACAGCGAGACTCCATCTCAAAAACCAAAAACAATGAACAAACAGAAAACAAAAAGAAACTATCCAACATTAATAACTTGAAAAGCAAAAAAGGCTAGCTATTGATGATTAAACAGACATGACATCATTGCTATGTGACCTGGATGCTGACTGTGCCAGTCACAGGATTGCAGATGTCGTCTCATTCACCTCCAAGATAAGGGATAAGTCACCTTGTGGCAGAGCCAGGACTTCGACCTACAACTGCGGATGCTCGGCCCTACATTCCTGCTTCCATGTAGACTATTTCCTATGAATTGGACAAATTACACTTTCTTGTCATATGGAATATTTTGAAAAGAAGTCTTATTTGTAATCCCAAGTCTTTTTGGAAAGTGAGTTAAGTATATAGAAATCAATTAACAGATTGAATTATGGCATCTATAATAATTTGTCAAATTCTGGCCGGGTGCAGTGGCTCACACCTGTAATCCCAGCATTTTGGGAGGCCAAGGCGGGCAGATCAACTGAGGTCAGGAGTTCGAGACCAAGTTGGCCAACATGGTGAAACCCCATCTCTACTAAAAATACAAAAATTAGTGGGGCACGATGGCGGGCACCTGTAATCCCAGCTACTCAGGAGGCTGAGGCAGGAGAATCACTTGAACCCAGGGGGTGGAGTTTGCAGTGACCCGAGATTGTGCCTCTGCACTCCAGCCTGGGTAACGAGCGAAACTCAGTCTAAAAAAAAAGAAAGAAAGAAAAAGAAATATCATTATCTCTGTTGTATAACAAAGAATTTATATTTTTGTATAACAAAGAATTTATATATTTTTATAACAAAGATATAATTCCTGAATTCCCATTATGGAGCTCTAAAAACCCTTGGGGTTTTCTGAGTGGTAGGGCTTTGTTATGCTACTGAGGCAATGGTGGACGCCTAGACAGCTTCAGGATGGGTGCTGGTTACCAAAAGAGCAGCCCAGCTTGGTGATTAGAGGGTTGGGGAATTTGAGTCACCTAACCTTGAAGACAGGAGGGGGTCTGGAGGTTGAGATTAATCACAGGTTCGGTGGTTTAATCACTTGTGCCTACAAAATAAAACTCCAGTAAAAGCTCTGGAACCGGAGGCTTCCAGGGCCTCCTGGTCGGTGAACATGTTGATGTGCCAGGACAGTGATGTGCCCTGATTCCACTAGGAAAGGCCACTGAAGCTCTGCATTTGGGACCCTCCCATGTTTGTGTGCTTTACAGTGAAACTAATCATAAGCGTCATGCTTTCCTGGGTCTGCCAGTTGTGCTAGCATATGATCAAACCTAAGGGGGTCATGGGAACTCCCGAATTTGCAGCCAGTCAGAGTACAATTGCCCTGATGACCCTGTGAGATTTGTGGCTGGTGTCTGAAGGGGACTGATGGTCTGTGGTGAACTTTGCCCTCAATCTGTGGCATTTGCACCAGCTCCAGGAAGTTAGTGTCAGAACTGAATTGCTGTACACCCAGCTGGTCAGGTCAGTTTGGGTGGAAACAGAATGTCATATTATCCATTTAAAACTTGAAGTCCAGCCAGGCGTGGTGGCTCATGCCTATAATCCCAGGACTTTGGGAGGCCAAGGCAGGCGGGTCACAAGGTCAGAAGTTCGAGGCCAGCCTAGCCAATATGGTGAAACCCCGTTTCTACTAAAAATACAAAAATTATCCAGGTGTGGTGGTGGGTGCCTGTAGTCCCAGTACTCAGGAGGCTGAAGCAGGAGAATCGCTTGAACCTGGGAGGCGGAGGTTGCAGTGAACGGAGATCACACCACTGCACTCCAGCCTGGGCAACAGAGCGAGACTCTGTCTCAAAAAAAAAAAAAAAAAAACAACTTGACGTCTAAGATGAAATACACAATAATCATTTTAGATTTGTTTCCCTTCAAATTATTTCAGTTCCCAACTTTTACGAGTTACCACAAATGTGATGCCTTCTTTGTATTGTACTCATGCTCTGTGGAGAACAGCATGGCTTGGGGAAGGGGAACTGTGTTAGGCAGGGTTTTGATGGGAAATAGAAAGCACACCCACTGGAATTTCTTTTTTTTTTTAAAAAAAGTTTTGAATGAAGACGTGATTTTAAAAAGAACAGACAGGGACGGTCATGGTGGCTCACACCTGTAATCCCAGCACTTTGGGAGGCCAAGGCGGATGGAATCACCTGAGATCCGGAGTTCAAGACCAGCCTGCCAATGTGGTGAAACCTCGTCTCTACTAAAAATACCCAGATTAGCCCGGCGTGGTGGCATTCACCTGTAGTTCCAGTTACTCAGGAGGCTGAAGCAGGAGAATCACTTGAACCCAGGAGGCGGAGGTTGTAGTGAGCCGAGATCGTGCCACTGCCCTCCAGCCTGGGTGACAGAACGAATGAGACTCTGTCTCAAAAAACAAAACAAAACAAAACAAAACAACAGACAGAATGAAGGGAACAGGCGGGAAATGATGCTGAGGTGCCCAGGGAAGCAGCTACTACCCTCAAGCCTCAGGTATCATCAGTGTCTGGGTGGCAGAGGACCTCAAGAAGGGGCCATCCAGCAGGACCTGCCATTGCAGAATGACACAGCCCTGCAGAGCCACCACCAAGTGGGAAGGGACAACCCCAACCTCTCTATTCTCTCCTCTCCCAAAATAAAGCCAAGATAAAATGGAAACCCAGATGACTCACCTCCCAGGTAGAGGATGAAGCTGGGGGAAATGAATGATTTAGTGTTGAAATGAGCATAGGTCATTGTAAGAGACTGCTAGATTCCAGGACTGTCACAGATGGGTTGATGTTCAAAAAGCCAGCCTGGCGCGGTGGCTTACACCTGTAATCCCAGCACTTTAGGGAGGCCGAGGTGGGTGGATCATGAGGTCAGGAGTTCGAGACCAGCCTGGCCAATATGGTGAAACCCCATCTCTACTAAATATACAAAAATTAACCGGGTGTTGTGGTGGGCACTTGTAGTCCCAGCTACACAGGAGGCTGAGGCAGGAGAATCACTTGAACCCAGGAAGTGGAGGTTACAGTGAGCTGAGATTGTGCCACTGCACTCCAGCCTGAGCGACAGAGTGAGACTGTCTCAAAAAAAAAGATACAATAGCTTTGATTGAATGTATTCGAAGATGTAATATCCAGGAATGTTTCCCAGTTGATGAAAAACAACAGTCACTGATCAGGAAGTACAACAAATTGCAAGCAGAATAAATAAATAGACCAGGAGGCCGAGGAATGAGAGCTTCAGAGCACGCACAGAAGTAGCTCTCAGCTGTTGCAGAAGGTGGAGCTTCCAGGACTTTCTAGATGGAGGGCAAAATAAAGATACCTTTCAAACAAATAAAAATGGAGAGAGTTTGCCTCCAACACAGTTACTCATTAAAGAACTATACTGGGGCTGAACTAAAGTAATCCCAGATGGAAATCCTGAGGTTCAAATGGTGATGTGTATATTGGTGCATATATGTAGAAAAATCAAAAGAATATTGACTGCATAATACAATAATAACAATGACTCATAATGTTAAAAAGTAAGAGAGAACTAATATGGGAAGGAGGCTTAGATTAGCATAAAGACTATAACCAGTATTCACTATAACACTAATTATTTGCACATAACACAAAGTCACAACCACGAATGCATATTCATGAAGAAATAAAAGAATAAGTAAATAATTATGATTGTCCCTTTATGATTACATATTCCTTTGCTGACATATTTACTTATTTTTTCATCTACCAGCAATCATTCACAAATAGGCTGTGGCAAAAGTCCAAGTGATAACACACATTGATGGAGAAACTTGAAACTAATGATACTCTAACATTTTCTGTAAATTGCAAAAATAAGGTTTTGTCACTGACCTAGGTGTTTAATCTACTGTGTAAAACTCCAGTGTTTTTTTTTTTTTTAAAAAAAGGGAACTCCAGTGTTCCGCAGAAGTGAAAGAACTCCTTGGCATATATTATTTTGTTTGTTTGTTTGTTTGTTTGTTTGTTTGTTTATTTATTTTGGGATGGAGTCTCACTCTGTTGCCCAGGCTGGAGTGCAGTGGTACCATCTTGGCTAACTGCAACCTCTGCCTCCCAGGTTCAAGTAATTCTCCTGCCTCAGCCTCATGAGTAGCTGGAATTACAGGTGCGTGCCACCATGCCCAACTAATTATTGTATTTTTAGTAGAGACGGGGTTTCACAATGTTGGCCAGGCTGGCCTCGAACTCCTGACCTCAGGTAATCTGCCCGCCTCAGCCCTCCAAAGTGCTGGGATTACAGGTGTGAGCCACTGCACCCAGCTAACATATTGTATTTTAAGCAGGCATTTGTTCAATAATCCAACACCTATCAAGTACTGGAGTGAGCGGCAGATCCTCGCTGTGAGAGCATTTTCTTAGTTCATGAGGAGAGCCAGATGCTACATCCAAAAAGGGAGCTGAGCCCTAAGTGGGTTGTCTGACCCTACCTCGTCTCAGATGGTCGGTGGGGGACACAGAGCAGAAGTCAGAAAGCTGGACTGTGCAGATGAAGTGAGAGTACTCTCTCCCTCAAAAAGAATTCACTCAAAATATATTATTGGATACCAATTAGATGCCATGCACTTTGCTGGGCGCTAAGTTGTAAACATGAAAAAGATATGCTGTCTAACTTTTCCCACTACTGGCAAGTGATAAGTAAACACAGAATTGTATTATGGTTATTAAGTGCCATGGCATGAATGTTGGTGTACCTCCAGAATTCCTGTGTTGAAATCTTCACCCCAACGTGATGGTGTTAGGAGATGGGGGCTTTGGGAGGTGATCAGGTCACAAGGGAGCCCTCATGACTAGAATTAGTGACCCTACAGAAGAGGCCCCGAGAACTCCCTCTCCCATTCCTCCACGTGAGGACACAGAGAGAAGGCACCATCTGTGAATCAGGAAGTGAGCCCTTACCAGACACTGAACCTGCTGGCACCTTGATCGTGGACTTCCAGCCTCCAAAACTGTGAGAAATACATGTCTGTTGTCTATAAGCCACCAAGTCTGTGACAATTTGTTCTAGCAGCCCGAATGGACTAGGACATTAAGAATCTGATGATGGTTTAGAACTCTCATGGTTTTTTTCACTGAGAAGAGCATACCAAGATATATTTTTTCTATTAAAAATAATATGCCTTCTGATAGAATACATATTACTTCTATGAAAAGAAGAACACACTACTTCTATGAAATCTTTGCCAAAAGTGCATAACCCAAAGGAGACAGTGAGGAACACTTGACAAACCCAGATAGAGGGACTTTCCTAATCCAGGCATGTAGTCTTCAAAATGCCAATATTGTAAAGGACAGAGAGACTGTGGAGCTCTTCCAGATTAAAGGAGACCCAAGAAATATAACAACAGAATGCAACATGTGACTCAGACTTCTGCTATGAAGGACATTATTAAGATAATGGCAAAATCTGAATAAGATCCGAAGATTAAAACAGTGTTGGCCGGGCACAGTGGCTCACACCTGCAATCCCAGCACTTTGGGAGGTTGAGGTGGGCAGATCACCAGAGGTCAGAAGTTCAAGACCAGCCTGGCCAACATGACAAAACCCCATCTCTACTAAAAATATAAAAATTAGCTGGGCGTGTTGGTGGGCACCTATAATCCCAGCTACTCAAGAGGCTGAGGCGGGAGAATCGCTGGAACCCGGGAGGCGGAGGTTGCAGTGAGCCGAGATCGCACTACTGCACTCCAATCTGGGTGACAGAGCAAGATTCCATCTCAAAAACAAACAAACAAACAAACAAAAAATAGTGTTGTGATGATGCTAGCTTCCTTATTCTGATCATTGTTCTGTGATTGTGTAAGAGGATATCCTTGCTGCTAGGAAATGCATGCTAACTATCTGGGCTAAAGAGCATCATGACTATACATGACTGTACTTTCAAAATACAAGCAAGAGATAGAGGAGGATAAAGTAAATGTGGCAAAATGTTAACATTTGGAAGCAAGATGAAAGATAACATGGAGGTCTTTGTAAGCTTATTAGAACTTATATTTAAAAAGGTAAAAGAACAAGAGTTAAGAGTTAGGCTTTTCAAGGATTCCTAGCACTCATTAGAAGCAAAATGAGGTTCGTTTAAAGAAAGGAGTAAACACTACGTTTGCTCTCTGAAAATAGTTCAAACGTTTGCTCTCTGAAAATAGTTTCAAATGAGGCATAACTACTCCCTGAAACTTTCATTTTCATGTTCCATCAAAGCAAGCTCAAGTTCCAAATTCCCCACCAGGTGTGCATGTTATGTGTTTGGACGGGTGTGGGGTTGCTTTGTTTTTCCTGAAGGTGAGTTCCAAAGTGGAGCTGAGCCATCTACAAAAAGATAGCAGTGATCTGCTTGCTGGTCTCCTGCATGACCTCTTCCCATTGACTAGCTTAAAAATCAGTTAGATTTAGCTTTCAAGCATGTGTCAATAAAATAAATTCCAGATTTCCCAGGTAACATATTTCCAAATGGTAGGTTTGCACAGTAGTACAAAAACAAAAATTGTTTTTGAATGGAGTCTCAGTAATAGGGAGCCTGTTTTTCAATTCTGTTTTCGATTCTGTTAATGGCTCATGCATGCGGGCTTGATCTCAGCTGCAAACACTGAAAAAAAGAAACAGCCCCATAATTCTAAATGGCTAGGAAATTGCATTGCTGAAGTGATTCTCTTGTAACACTCCCTGGTTCTTTTGCCGACCCCCTGAGATGATGCTTCTTGGCATACATAGAGACTGGAGACATTTTTCCTACCTCCAGTAGAGGTCTGGCCTTACTCCAAAACAAAGCCTGCACCCAGTAGATGTTGCTGCTAAGAGACGTCGCCTGGAATTCCCACCCAATCTTCTTTGACAGAAGGGGCTATTTGACTAACACTTAGAATGATTTTTATCATTGTATATTCCTTTCACATGTCAAGGTAGTTTGATCTCCAGCACCTACTCATTTGCAGATATTCACTCATCTTTTTCCTTCTGAATTGAGAAATTGATAGTAATCAGCGATGGATTTAGCATTAGGCCAAATCTACCCTAAGAAAATAAGCAGGTGTTTCTCTACCTCAGTGGATAGCGTGGAAAAAAGAATTTCTCTAAAATCTTCTACAGGCTTTAATAAGTGTTTATTGGACCCCAGAAATCATGTAAGAAATATTGGCTCAGCCGGGCACGGTGGTTCATGCCTGTAATCCCAGCATTTTGGGAGGCCGAGGTGGGCAGATCACGAGGTCAAGAGATCTAGACCATCCTGGTCAACATGGTGAAACCCCGTCTCTACTTAAAATACAAAAATCAGCTGGGTGTGCTGGCACACACCTGTAATCCCAGCTACTCAGGAGGCTGAGGCAGGAGAATTGCTTGAACCCAGGACGTGCTGGTTGCAGTGAGCCAAGAGTGTGCCACTGCACTCTAGCCTGGCAACAGACTGAGACTCCATTTCAAATAAAAAAAAAATTGGCTGTAATCTCAAGGCTTTTTATAAAAGCCTGTTAATAGGTCATTTATGTTTTCTAACAATACTAGATTTTTTTTTTTTTTTTTT
>NW_012119066.1:64173-66117 GCF_000951035.1 Colobus angolensis palliatus | reverse complement strand
GCCTACATGGCAAAACTCTGCCTCTACTAAAAATACAAAAAGTAGCCAGGCATGCTAGTGCATGCCTGTAATTCCAGCTACTTGGGAGGCTGAGACAGGAGAATCGCTTGAACCCGGGAGGCAGAGGTTGCAGTGAGCCAAGATCGTGCCACTGCACTCCAGCCTGGGCAACAGAGCGATACTCCATCTTAAATAAATAAATAAAACCATTCCTTTTGTTTTCAAAACCCAAGTCTCCTTTAATATTTCATCTTTCCTCACAATCGGTTTGACCAGTAAGCATGTGTTTCAGGATCCCTTTTCTGAACAGACTTAAGCCGGGTGGAGAAGCTTATTCTCCAAGGGCCTTGTGGGACTGCAGCACGGCAGCAGGGTTCACTGTTCTCAGCTCCGGACAGTGCCTTCCAATTGCTCTTAGGAGTCCTGGCCACACTCAATCATAAAGTAGAAGGCTCAGATTCTTGGGCTTTATCTTCCTCCCGTCTGACCGCTGTTTACTGAACAGTCATACTAAGTCCCTAAGCCTGGAGACTGAGCATCTGCTGTTCTCAGTCAGGCCCAGGTGTAGCAGGAAGGACTGAATCCTATAACTGAGTGCCTGTCCACAACCCCAGCCCTTCCTCCCAAATCGACTCTTGAAACCTCCTGACACTTAGAGGCTGTGGCTTTTAGGTGGGGCTTACTAAAGGATAGAAATGGAGGGTAGATCTTCGAGAATTAAAGTGGGGAAAAAAAGAGATATTTGGGATGTCTAAAAAGTACATAACTACAAATAATGGCCTCCAAACATAGACTGGGCTCAGTATATACCAAAATAATTGAAAGCAGACACTTGGGTTTTGAAAACAAAAGGAATGGTTTTATTTATTTAATTGTTTGTTTGTTTGAGATGGAATATCGCTCTGTTGCCCAGGCTGGAGTGCAGTGGTGCGATCTTGGCTCACTGCAACCTCTACCTCCTGGGTTCAAACAATTCTCCTGTCTCAGCCTCCCGAGTAGCTGGGATTACAGGCGCGCACCAGCGTGCCCATTCATCGCAGCATTATTCACGGTAACTAAAAGACGGAAACACCCCAGAAGAATGGATGAATGGATAAGCAAAATGTGGTCCACACACACAATGGAATGTTATTCAGCCTAAAAGAGAAGGAAATCCTGTCACATGCCACAACATGGGTGACCCTTGAAGGCATGATGCTGAGCTAATAAGTCAGTCACAAAAAGTCAAGCACTGCTTGATTGCACTTATATGAGGAGCCTAGAGTAGTCAAATTCATAGAGACAGAAAGTACAATGATGGTTGCCAGGGGCTGGGAGGAAGGGGCAAAAAGGAGTTATTTTTAATGAGTGAAGAGTTTCAGTTTGGATGGATGGAAAAGTTCTCCAGATGCATGAATCCAAATTAGGTTCCTGTATTGCATCTGGCTGATGTATCTCTTAAATCACTTTTAATTTATAGTTCTTGCTCTACCCCATCACCATCTTTTTTTTAATACCTTGCATTGTACTGTGACAGTTGCACAATGTGAGTGTATTTTATTTTATTTTATTTTGATATGAAGTTTCGCTCTTGTTGCCCAGGCTGGAGTACAATGGCATGATCTCCATTCACTGCAATTTACGCCTGCCAGGTTCAAGCCATTTTCCTGCCTCACCCTCCCCAGTAGCTGGGATTACAGGTGCCCACCACCACACCTGGCTAATTTTTGGTAGTAGAAACAGGTTTTCACCATGTTGGCCAGGCTGGTCTCAAACTCCTGACCTCAGGTGATCCACCCTCCTGGGGGTGGATCTTAGGAGTCCTGGCCACACTCAATCATAAATAGAAGGCTCAGATTCTTGGGCTCTGTCTTCCTCCCGTCTGACCGCTGTTTACTGAACAGTCATACTAAGTCCCTAAGCCTGGAGACTGAGCATCTGCTGTTCTCAGTCAGGCCCAGGTGT
>NW_012119066.1:60852-62893 GCF_000951035.1 Colobus angolensis palliatus | reverse complement strand
AAAAAAAAAAAAAAAAAAAAGAAAAGAAAAAAAATGGTTTAAATGGGTAAATGTTATGCTAAATATACTTTATCACATTTGGAAAAAGCCATGTGGATTGGAGAATAAAGGGACAGTATTCTAGCCAGTCATGGAAATGGCAGAGATAGGCTCTTCATTTCTCCAATAATCATTCCCTTTTCTCCTTTGGCTATTCGAAATGCATTACAGGAATTAGGATTAAAAAAAGAAAGCCGCTGAGTGGAGCAGTTCAGGTATTTCAGCAGATGGTGTGCTGGGCCACTGACCACTGGCTGCAGAATGCCTACTGCAGGCAGGAAATAAAAGTCCCTTCCATATGCAGGAAATGACAGTTGGTTTAGAGTCCAGGAGGAAATCTGCTCATACCTGTTAGATTCTGCTTTAGGGCCATAAGGCAGAATCTTCCCAAACTAAGCTCAAAGTATTCAGAAAGCTGTCACCAGGTAATGGTGACATTCTTCTAAGCTTTCAGTTTTCCTTTTTTTTTTCTTTCGTCTTTTGTTTGTTGTTGTTGTTGTTGTTGTTGTTGTTGTTGAGACGGAGTCTGGGTGTCTCAAGGCTGGAGTGCAGTGGTGTGATCTCGGCTCACTGCAACCTCCACCTCCCAGGTTCAAGTGATTCCCCTGCCTCAGCCTCCCGAGTAGCTGGGATTACAGGTGCCCACCACCACGTCTGGCTAATTTTTGTATTTTTAGTAGAGATGGGGTTTCACCATGTTGACCAGGCTGATCTTGAACTCCTCAGCTCGTGATCTGCCCGCCTCGGCCTCCCAAAGTGCTGGGATTGCAGGTGTGAGCCAATTTTTTTTGTGTGTGTTTTAATAAAGACAGGGTTTGACCATGTTGGCCAGGCTAGTGTCGAACTCCTGACCATGTGATCCACCTGCCTTGTTCTCCCAAAGTGCTGGGATTATAAGTGTGAGCCACTGTGCCTGGCCACTTTCAGCTTTATTTTTCCTAACTTTACTTTCAGGTGTCATCATCTTTTTCCTTCCAAGCTTTCAAAGTTCTACCACTAGCATTTAACTGATTATTAACATTTAAGTCAACTAGATTCATTGACCACTTACTCTGGACTGTAGTGCTGTGTGTGCCAAAAAGTGCCAAAGTTCTTGGTCTCGGTAATTTATAACCTAGATGGATAGGAAAGTCATATGTACATAGAAAGGTAACGAACAAGGCCAGGAGCAGTGGCTAACGCCTTAGGCTAAGTCATGTGATGACTTAGACTTAGGCTAAATCATGTGATGACTGAACGCTTGGTTCCAGCATAGGACGGTACGATGTATGTACTCAAAGTCTGGAATCTGCATCTCATATTGGAAGATAAAGAATAGTCTTGGCTGGGTGTGGTGGCTCACGCCTGTAATCCTAACACTCCGGGAGGCTGAGGCAGGTGAACTGCTTGAGCTCAGGAGTTTGAGATAAGCCTGGGCAACACAGTGAGACCCTGTCTATACTAAAATTTTTTTTTTTTTTAATTAGCTGGGTGTGATGGCTCACACCTATAGTCCCAGCTACTCAGGAGGCTGAGGTGGGAAGATTGCTTGAACTCAGGAATTTGAGGCTGCAGTGAGCCGTGATTGTGCCACTGTATTCCAGCATTTTAGCCTGGGTGACAGAGCGAAACTCTTTTTCAAAAGAAAGAAAGAAAAAAGATCGTCTCCCAGCTTGGCTAGAAAAGCATGTACTAGTATATAAATGTTACATAAACATAACATAAACTCCAGTTCAATTGTCAGAGGCGTTTGAATCAGAGCAACTCCATCTTGAAGAGGGGCTGGGTAAAATGAGGCTGAAACCTCCTGGACTATTTTCCCAGACAGTTAAGCATTATAAGTCACAGGCTGACATAGGAGATCGGCACAAGATACTGGTCTTAAAGACCTTGCTGATAAAGCAGGTTGCAGTAAAGAAGCCCACCAAAGGCCGGGCAAGGTGGCTCACACCTGTAATCCCAGCACTTTGGGAGGCCAAGGTGGGTGGATCACCTGAGGACAGGAGTTTCAGACCAGCCTGGC